>NC_066893.1:9689886-9814886 GCF_022985175.1 Labeo rohita
TTGTGATTATAATTATAAATTATTAAATTTTCATTTTATTTTATTATTTTTTATTTTTATTTAATCATTATTATTATTATTCTAATTATTATTATTATTATCATAATAATAATGTTATAAATAATAATTATTATATAATAATATAATGATTTTAATTATAAATAGTTATTTTATCACTTTATTTTAATTATGTTTTATTTAAAGAATGGAAGTAATAATGTAATAATAATAATAATGTAAATAATTATTATAATATAATAATATAATGATTATAATTACAAATGAATAATTTATCATTTTATTTTAATGTTTTTATTTTTATTCATTTTTAATGATTTTGTGATTATAATTATAAATTATTAAATTTTCATGTTATTTTATTATTATTTTTATTTATTTAATCATTATTATTATTAGTATAATAATAATAATAATAATAATTATTATTATTATTATTATTATTATTATGTAATATAATGATTATAATTATGAATGATTTATTTACCATTTTATTTTATTATTATTTTTTGTTTAAAGAATGGGAAAAAATAATAATACTGTAAATAATAATAATTATTATAACAGAATGATTATAGTTATACATTATTAATATCGTATCATTTTATTTTATTTAAAAAATGGAAATAATAATAGTAATGCTGTAAATAATAATTATTATAATATAATAATAAAATTATTATAATTACAAATGATACATTTTGTAATTTTTTTTTGTTACTATTCCAAAAATGGAATAGTAGTAGTAGTAGTAATAATAATAATAATAATAATAATAATAATGTTGTAAATAATTATTATAATTATGGTAATATAATGATTATAATAATAAATTATTAATTTATCATTATATTATAATAATATTTAAAAAATAATATTCATATTTCAATAATGGAAAAATAATAATAATAATAATAATAATAATAATAATGTTGCTGTTGTAAATAGTTATTAGAATATGTCAGTATTGCTTTCTGATCTCAGTGGGCACAAATTTTCTTTCTTTCTTTTTTCTTTCTTTCTTTCTTTCTTTCTTTCTTTCTTTCTTTCTTTCTTTCTTTCTTTCTTTTCGGTTCTAACTGCTACACTTCAAAAATTCTACATCTGTTCTTTGAGAATGAACAGCTGTTAGGTAAAAAGTTGTTTGAGTGTTGCTTTATAGTTTTGAGTGATTTCTAAATGTTTATTTACTGACCTAAATCAAAAACGCCCGTCCAGACAATCTACATAATATTCAGGTTACTCTTTCAATGCATTTTTTTTTTAGAAGTTTCCAGCCTGTTATATATCATCCACCATGCAGACGTCTTGAGGTAGAGCCGATTTAGTTATCTTCATGATCTCTGGACTGGTTTCTCAGTGTTACCAAACAGTAAACAGGCTATTGTGGTTTCACTGTGGTGGGTGTTTCTCTGCATCTCTCTGTCTCACTCTAGCTCACGCCTCATGTGTTTTGTTGTGGTGATCAAATACAAAAAGCAGCAAGTTCTTGTGATCGTCAGAAGCTCTGAGCTTCTGCACGACACGCAGAGACCCTCGACTTTACACAAAAACACATCGTATCACAGCCAAATGAGCAAGCGCTGGAGCAGTAATTACTCTCATTTATTTGATCTATCTTCATAACCATCTGATGCTGTAACCGTATAAGCCATTTATGAGGAAATGTGTGTTTTATGTGCGTACAGGGCACTTAGGAACATTGCAGCACTTTCAAATTGGTTTTGGTCAAGAAATAGTGTGTAAAGAGGTTTACTGAGATGTATAATATATTTCCTCCACACATGATAGAATTGTAGTTCACTGGTTTTGACACAACTTTCACAATTTAGATGATTCTGATTCACAAGCTTTCGATTCGATTCAATTACTTTGGATATATATCAGGTACAGTACATGCCAAATTTTCTCAAGGGAAAAAATCTCAACTAATGCTGTAGCCCTTCCAAAAATTAACTATGGTTTTTGGTTTTAGGTTTTATTATAGTAAAAGTGTAGTAGGCTTAACCATGTTTTTTTTTGCCGTATTACTATTTAAAAAACAAACAAAATAGTTTTACTACAAATACCAAGGTTAAACTATGGTTAGAATACCAAAACCATGGTTAATTTGTAGTTACTATGGCTTAAGTATAGTAACCATGATTTTTTGGTTTTATTTGTAGTAAAACCATGGGTAATTTATACTCGAGAGTCAGTTGGCACTACATTATCATTGTTACTACAGTAACAAACCACAAATTCTGTCACTAGAACTTAATTCGAACCCGCAGTATTTCCTTTGATGATTCATTAGGACCCATTTAATAAAACAACATTGCGTGAAGTAGAAAGCGAGTCATGAGACCGTTTGAAAGCCTCCTTGTTTGCGGTTAGTGTGCGTCTCATAGAGAGGCTCTTATAGAAAGCAGCGCAGAGTTTTGTAAACCCTGAGTCTGGCCTTGTTAAAGCACACATGGATGAATGAGCACTGCGTGACACGTCCTGAGCCTTATTTTCATCGCTGGGCTTCTATCCCAGAATTCCTTGGGGTTGCTAGACCTGCAGCTGTGTGTCTTTGGCTTTGCAGGTCTATGAGGTAATCGGCTCCGTGTTGAAGGCTCAGTGTGAGGGAACGCAGCCAGGTGAGTGTTTGTGTGTGTGGTGGGTGTACATGAAGAGCACCTGTGGAAACGCTTGAATAATGCGGCACACACACACACACTCACACAGATGTTGTTGTGTGGATGCCGTGTCTCTATCGGCAGGCGTGATGAATGGTACTCATTACGTCCACGAGTGTCAGCAGTCCTCTTTAACCTGTCTTCAGCAAAGCTTCATAGATCAGCGATGGATTCGTTGAGTATGTGCATTCATCAAGTTGTATAGACATGACAGCAGTGTTGTTGAAGTGTGCGTGTCTCTAGACAAAATATAACAATATATGCAAGGCATAATATAATATAAAATATAATATAATATAATATGTTAGGGCTGTGAAATAGCATAATTTAAGTGATTAACATTTGCACATAGTTTAATGTAATAATTATTACTAAATAAATGTATTTTTTATTATTTATTCAATTATAATATAACGGTAGAGAATAAATAGGAGAAAAAATCTATTTTTTTATATTTATTCTATTCTATTCTATTCTATTCTATTCTATTCTATTCTAGTGTTTGGGGGAAAGTCCATATAATTACATTATTTAAATGTATGTAATTTTATATTTATAATGAAATATAATTTAAATAATATATCATTTAAATCTTAAATGAAATAAAAATGCAGATAGTTACATAATAAATCTTAATAATTATTTTTTTGATGTTGGTAATCATTTTATGATTTTTTTAATCAATTTTATAAATGTAATAATATTATTTTATTTCTGCTTTTTAACACAATGGAAATTAAATAGTAATCTGTTATCATTATTATTATTATTACTTTTAAAGTATTGTATTTTTATGGTATTTTATTTTATTCTATTCTGTCTGTCTTTTGGGGAAAATTCTATACAATTAAATAATTTAAATGTAATTGTATATTATAATAAAATATAATTTAAACGATATTGTTTAAATCTTAAATAAAAATGTAAATAATAATATAATAAATATGAATAATTAAATTGTTATTAATATTAATGGTTTAGTTTTTATTATTTAATTTCTGTTTTTTAACAATGGAAATTAAATAATTGTTGTTCTTATATTTTATTTAGAATGATATATTATTGTGTATATATAATATTAAATAAATGTATTTTCATTATATATGAGAATGTCTATTTATTATTAGGATTAACCCCTTGAGATGTACCATCTCGTTTTCGAGGGGGTCCCAGAACACAATGCAATACATTTGCAACATAAAACAAAACAAAACACACATTAACGATACATCTTTAAACAACACTAAACACAAACGATAAACAAAAAAAAACAAAACAAAAAAAAAGCACCACAAAATGATTAACTAGCCATTAAAAGCTAGTAACAAATATACAACAAAACACCTAATACAAAATACACTATACACTGATCAGTGGATCCAATACACAAAAAAAAACAAAAAACAACAGTACCATTTTCAATAATAACATGTACAAACCAAAGCAAACTGTGAAAACAAAGTTTGCTTAAACATCTTAAATGATGTAATAGTTCGAATATACGCAGGTAAATTGTTCCAGTCAATAGGGGCTTTAAACATAAAAGCTTTTTTAACATGAGGAACAAAGAAATAGGTCTGAACAGAATGTCTAACTTGATAATTTGAAGAAAAAGGTACAAAATATTGTTGTAAATAACTAGGATAGTTAAAATAAATACATTTGAAAAGAAATAGAAGCCAATGAATAAATTGTACATTTTTTTTTCTATTCTATTCTATTCTATTCTATTCTATTCTATTCTATTCTATTCTATTCTATAGTGGAAGTCCATGTAATTAAATAATTTAAAATGAAAATAATTTTTATATTTTATATTAAAGAATATATATAATTGAAATAATATGTCATTTAAATCTTAGATGAAATAAACATGTAAATAATAATGTAATAAATATTAATAAGCCCAAAAATTATATAATTTATTATTTTTTAAATTTTATTTCTGCTTTTTAACGTAATTAAATAATCATCATGTATTATTAATTATATGTGTGTATATATATATATATATATGTCTTTACAATATTTTTTAGGGTTTTCAGAAATGTTTTTATTTGTCATAATATTTCAATTTTTTTATTATATAATCAGATATTTATTATTTAAATGTAGACATTTATTACTATTTTAATTTAATAACTAAAACACTGATGTCTCCGTGCGAACTTACTCAATGTACATGTTGTAGAGAAATTGTGAGTAATTGCTTCCCATAATTCTCACACTTGCTTTGCATATCAGTAGTGTGTGATGGCACATTTTTCCACCGCTGCCAGACGTCTGACGCTCTGAAAATAAACCTCGCAGCCTCAGAGCGCAATTATGAAGGTTACTGTGTTAAATTTAGCCGTGGAAACATTGATCATCAGCGGGAGAACAGGGAAATGTGATGAATGAGTGCGTGGCTGTTATTGTTGATGGTGACAATGGCTCCTCTGTTGACTGAGGTGAGGCTGTGAAGCCGGCCCGTGGAAAGTGTTTTACAGCAGCTCACATCGTAGGTGGAGGTGAGAGCGAGGGTCTTTCTGTTTCTCGTGCTCGCACTTTCACTGTGAATGTTTTTGAGCTTGTTAACGTGCGGCTCATAAATACTAGAAGCCTGCAGGCCGTGGTGCGTGCGGGTCAATGCAGCGTGACGTGTAAACAAACTGTTTCCTGTTTTGAGTGTATATGTGTGTTTCTATGAATGCACATGTGGGTGGAAATTATATTTGATAAACAAAGTGTTTTCTGCTACTCAGGGTTTTCCTAATTTGCTTCATTTACAGCTTTAAAAGGTTTCTTAAGAAGCCGTGGGAGTCAGTCAGAGAGGTATCTCTGCACTTTTTTTTTTTTTAAGAGAAAAAGGTTATGAATGTCAATAGTAGATGCAGGTTTGACTCATTAAATTCCCATAAAACCCTTCTTTGACCTCTGAATGTTTGTTTTACTAAGTGAATTACAAATACTACAATAGAGATTTTCTCAGTGCTTACCCTAGTAAAAAAAAAAGTAATAGATTTAAAATGCTAGTTCAAATCTATTAGCATATTTACTGACATATTACTTGAGACTTATTGATATAAAAAGTGTAATTAAACTTTGTTTGATTTACTTGTGCACAGTGTACGTTTCTCATTAATAATCCTAAAATATGTTTTAATGTCACTATTCATGAGGACTGTATGATCTTTAAATAATATTGGTCTTTTAAATGCTAAATATTTAAAGTGTACCTAAAGCATACTTGCAATACAATACTTTAGCATAATCAAATATACTTAAGTATATCTTTAGTTGGACTTCAGCATTACTTCTGCACAATTAAAGTACGTTAAGTACAAAATTAGTTTTAATTTAGCAGACTTTATTCCAGTTTAGTACACTAAAAGTACAATTGCAGGGTATTTTTAAAGTACATAATATGTAAATGTATTTGTAGTAAACTTAGCATGAAATAAATGTATTTTAAACACATTTTGGTATATTTATTTTTCGCTAGTGTAGTCTCTCTATTTTTTCTTGAACTGATTTTGTTTGTTTGAGCAAATTTCCTTTTAAAGTCTTAAAATGTCTCAAATGCCATAGCATAGTCTTTGGGTTTGCAGACAAAAAAATATTGTTTATTAATTATTATTAATTTGTTAAAAATTTTATCTAAAGAATGGAATTATTATTATTATTATTATTATTATATTTTATTTTCATGGCATTGTATTCTATTCTGTTTTTGAAGTTTTTTTTTTTTTTTTTTTTGGAAAAAAGTCTGTGTAACTAAATAATTTAAATGTAAGTAATTTTACATTTATTATAAAACAATAAATAGTATATAAATAATATATAATTAAGATCTTTAAATAATTATAGAATAAAAATTAAGAATTATATTGTTTTTGTTAATAATAATTGTTGAGATTTTTATAATTTCTTTTCTGCTTTATAACACAATGGAAATTAAATCATCATCAGTCATTATTATTATTATTATTATTATTGTTGTTATTATTATTATTATTATTATTATTATATTTTATAATTGTATTATGTTATAGTCTTGTATGTATAATATATAACTTTGTGTGTCTATCTATCTATATAACATTGTTATATAACATGTTTGTAACAATATGTTATAATAATATTTTATAGAATTTTTATAAATGTATTTATTATATTATTTATATAATAATATATAATAATACATTTATAGATATTTATTCTGTTATTTAAATGTGTACATTTATTATATACTTAAATTAAAATTACATTATAGAAATGATAATATATATATATATATATATATATATATATATATATAAATTTATATTATGTGATTATATATTATATCTACAATAGATCTATATAGCTATTTTTCTTGAACTGATTTTTTAAAATTTTATTATTTATTTTGTTTTATTTATTCATTTATTTTTTAATTAAAGGAGCAAAAATAGGAATCACGATACTGATTAATGTTATTATTATTATTTTTCTTTGTGTCTATTAAAAAATAAACTTTTTTACTTTATTGTTTATTATATTTTAATATGCTGTAAAGAACTATAAGAGAGCATATTTTCATTTATTTCATCTTTTTGAATAAATACTTGAAAGTACTAAAGCATTTCAAAATAATTTCAGCTTGTTTTTAATTAAAAGTAAAGCATTGTGCTTTTTTCTGTTAATTATTGGTATTTTGGCTACACAATAAACTGTATCTGGCATTTAATTTTTGTAAGCTTGAATTTTCTCTGGGCCGCCTGTCACAGGAAAGACTAAAAACATTATTTAACAAATTCAATATATAGATTTTACTGGCATCTCAAAGAGAGTCCTAAAAGCCTTGCTTAAGAAGAAAAAAGCAGAAGAAAAATTTTGGTCTATTTTCCAGACTGTAAATTTTAAATGAGCCTGTCTGGTTAAAAATAAAATGAATTGAAAAATAATACAATAGTTTTGTCAGTTTTTAGGAGTACGTTTACATATAGAAATTTGGATAGAAGTTCTCTTGACGCAAGCTTTCCTCTCTTCTTCCTAAAAGCCGTGACCTTTGACCCTTTGGGCTAATGTAGTTGTCCATCTCTTTGCCTGTCACTCTTCCCCAGTCTAATGCTGTGAAATGAGACTCAGCCGTTCTATAAATGGCCTGTCAGAGCTGCGAGCCGCTATTCTGAGGGGAGGAGAGTGAAATGTACAGCATGCATAGCTGTGAATTATGTATTGTGATTCTTGCTTCTTGAGGTTACAGCGGCTCAAAGAGATCTTGGTGGAAAAACTGCTGCCGTATGAGACTTTGGGCCTGCTGAGGCATCAGATATAGCGTGTTTTGTGTATGCATATTATTTTTTGTGCAGCGTAGATTCACACTGCCTGAAGAATGACCTCATCGTTCACAGTACACACAAACACACACACATCTTACAAAAAATATCATAGTCTCTTCAAAAATACTTTAGTTGCTACAGTTACTACTGTAAAACCATTGCAAGTTAATATGGCATCTCTTTTCTATAGTTTTGTTTTATTAATTCTTTTTTGACACTGGATATAAACCAATTTAGTTTTATTATTCAAACTATATACTTTTATACTTTTGGTGATGGAATGGCTAAGAATATTTGTAGGATTTAACTAAAAAATCTACTAACTAACTAACTAAATAATAAATAAATGAATAAATGGCTGAAAATGATATGTGCCATTTAATTGAAATATACATTAATTACACAATAATATCAATAAATAATATAGTATATTATTATTAGTATATAAGTGAATACATACATGCATACACACTGAAATGGCTAGAAAAGATATGGAATTTAACATAAAATAAGATTAAATTATAAATAAATAAATAAACAAACATTTCATTAAAATGTTCATAAATAGTATAATAATAATATCAATAAATAATATAATATATTATATGTAAGTAAGTAAATAAATGTAATAAAAAAAATATATACAAACATAGACATGCTGAAATGACTAAATAATATCTGTTAAATAAATAAAATAGCTGAAAAATATATGTGGAATTTAACTAAAATGTCAGCTACATAAATTAATATACAGTATATTAAACAAACAAACAAACAAACAAACAAACAAACAGTGACTCAAGAATATTTCTCAAATTCAACTAAAAATAATAATAAATTCTGTAATGGTTAAAAAAAATATCTGTGGAATTTATCTAAAACTGCCAAATAAACAAACAAATTAATAATAATAATAATAATAATAATATATGAATATCAATAAATAATATATTATCTATAAATAAATAAATACATATAAACATACATACATACATACATAATGAAATGGCAGTTACATCAATTAATATACAGTATATTAAACAAACAGTGGCTGAAGAATATACATATTGAAGTGCTAAAAATGAAACAAAATACATAAAAATAAATTCTGTAATGGTTGAAAAATATCTGAAATTTAGCTAAAACTGCAGAATGAATGAATGAAAGGCTGATCTGTGGAATTTAACTAAGAATCTGATAAACAAACAAACAAACAAATAAATAAATGGCTGAAAAATATCTAGAATTTGCCTACACTCTTAAAAACAAAGGTTTTTTATTGGCATCAATGTTTCTATGAAGAACCTTAAACATCCATAGAAACTTTCAAATGCAGAAAAGGTTCTTTATAGTCAAAAAAGGTTCTTTAGATTTTTTAAATGTTTTTCAAAATGGTTCTTCTACGAACTGTTCACTGAAAGGTTCTTTGGGGAACCAAAAACGGTTCTTCTATGGCATCACTGCAAAAACACCCTTTTGGAACCTTTATTTTTAAGAATAAATTAATATAAAGTATATTAAATAAACAAAAAAACAGTATATATATATATATATATATATATATTTTTTTTTTTTTTTTTGGTAGAATTTTATTAAAATGTCCATAAATAATATAATAGTAATATCAATAAATAATATATATTATCTATAAATAAATGAATAAGTACATATGAAATTAATATACAGTATATTAAACAAACAAACAGTGACTGAAGAATATTTTTTCTCAAATTACTAAAAACTAAAGTGGAAAAAAAACCCATAAAAATATGCATAAGCATATGCATGAAAATAAATAACTAAATTCTGTAAAGGTTGAAAAATATCTGTGGAATTTAGCTAAAACTGCCTAATAAATAAATTTAATAAAGTTAATTAATGTTTTAATTAATACTTAAATGGTTGAAAATATCTTTGGAATTCAATTAAAAAAAAAAAAAAAGCTAAATAAATACTGAAATGGCTGACAAATACGTGTGGAATTTTACTAAACATAAGCCAGACAAAAGGGAATTTTTACTGACAAACCAGTTGAGCTGTTGCTCTGAACTTGTGACCTCTTGCAGGAGATAGTCCTGTAAGCAATGATACCTCATATTCAGGAGGTTAAAATCCTAGAATTAACCCTGCGTTTGGCTCAAAAACTGAAATTTTTTTATCGCACCTTATCAGTCTCATCAGACATTTCTGCAGAAGTATAACTAGGTCAGAAACACACACACACACACACACACATATATTTGTTTTTGTGAATTGTGGGGACTTTCCATATACTTCTATAGTTTTTATACTGACCAAACGATATTGTCTATCCCCTAACCCAACCATAACCCTAAACCTAGCCCTCACAGAAAACATGTTTGCATCATTACACTTTCAGATAAACATCATTTACTATTTTTAATCATTTTTAACATTGTGGGGACCGCAGGCCGGTCCCCACAATGTCAAAAATTTCAGGTTTTACTATCCTTGTGGGGACATTTGGTCCCCACAATGTAGCAAAAACAAGTACACACACACACAGAAATACCTTAAAGGAGAAGTCCACTTCCACAACAACAATTTACAAATAATTTACTCACCCCCTTGTCATCCAAGATGTTCATGTCTTCCTGTCTTCAGTTATAGAGAAATTATGTTTTTTTGAGGAAAGCATTTCCTCAAATATAAATTTGTATACTTTTTAAGCACAAAAGCTTGTGTAGCACAGGCTCTGGGATGCGCGTCCACGACGCTACAAATTAGTAATGGGTCGTTCTTGAACAATTCTTTCATTTTGAACGAATCTTCAGTGTGACTCGGGAAGAACGAGTGATCTCGGGGGAGTGATTCTATTAGGTTCTGTCTCCTTATTATTAGGTTCTGTTTCAAGTCGTTGGGTTTTTCGAGTCGTTCATTCATCTTATGGGGCTGTCACGGGATGAACGAATGACTCAAACCTGAAAACTTGTCAGATAAGAGGTGAGGTGAGCTAATCATAGACTAAAGACCCAGGTAAACAATGAATTAATCTTTTCTGTTTCTTATAGCATTATAGTTTTGTCTTGTTTGTAGTGTGATCAACGTTTGTGTAAGCAGTAGATGTGTTAGGGAAGTTACAGGTAACATTTTAATTATATTTTGCTAAAATGAACGAAATGACTCAAAAAGATTAGTTCATTTTGCTGAATGAGACTCAAAGGTCCGAGTCAGTAAAATGATCCGAACTTCCCATCACTACTACGAATCACGTCTAAGTTCATCGTCTGTGTACTGAGTATGGCAAAAAACTCCATCTTATTTGCTCCTACAACTTAAGAGGAGGACATCGTTGTACCTTTTTCGTTGTGCAACTTCCTTGCACTTTCTTAGTCTTTGCATGTTCGCTTTGTAAACGCTGGGTCTGTAGTTCCACCTACGTTCCGCGTGACCTTTCGACTTCAATAGTACGTAGCGTCGTGAACGCGCATCCCAGAGCCTGTGCTACATGAGCTTTTGTGCTTAAAAAGTATAAAAATTTTATTTTCCGAAAAAAAATGACGGATCGTTTTGCTAGATAAGACCCTTCTTCCTCAGCTGGTATCGTTTAGAGCCCTTTGAAGCTGCATTTAAACTACATTTTGGAAGTTCAAAATCGGGGGCACCAATGAAGTCCATTATATGGAGAAAAATCCTGAAATGCTTTTCTCAAAAACCATAATTTCTTTACGACTGAAGACAGAAAGACATGAACATCTTGGAAGACAAGGGGGTGAGTAAATTATTTGTGAATTGTTGTTCTGGAAGTGGTGTTCTCCTTTAATAAACTGACTATATTTCCTGTCTGTCATCGGTTGACGGGCTTTGTTATGTTTCTCTCTAATGGGACATGAGAACAGGCTCATGTAAAACATTACATCACTGTGATCTCTGACTACTAAGCTCAAGTTTCTGTCTTCACTCACCTTTCACATTCCTCAGCTCTACTTCTGATGCACTCAAGTCTTCTATCTATCATAATATTTTGCTTTTCCCCCCCTGAAAGTTATAAACCTTTTCATCACAGCATCATTCCAGATGATGTATTGGATTAAACAGCGTTCTGTAGCGACGGTGACGTAAATGACATAAACACTCACATTTTATTTTCCATTAACTACGATCACTGCTGTTTCAGAGGATTTCCATGGACTAAAGCTGCTCTACATTTCATGCACTGTTTGTAAGGGTATGCTCGAGCAAACTGCAGCAATATGAGATTGTAGGGGTGTTTTAAGAGGGTCACTGGGATATTGGGTCACGCTTGCATAATGTGGCTAAAGTCAGATAACATTACTGTGCTTTATAGGGCACTGGAGTTGATGTGAGATTTGTTCACTAATCGTTTTCTCTCTTGCTCTCTGTTTTTAGGCCTGCATTTCAGCCTGAGTCTTCCTCACCTGCCAGCCATGGACTAGACGAGAAGAGTGTGCTTGAGAGACTGTGTGACCGCAGACATAAGCATGGTGGTGAGGTGGCTGCTCAACTCCCATTGAGAACACAAAAAAAGTAAGAATGCCTTTATTAATGCGGTCGGCATTTATTCAGATGGTTTCACGGGAACTTCACAAAGCCTACACGGAATTTTTGATCACGTCTGACAAAAGCAAATTTCCGTAGAATTTTAACACCCGTCTTTACAAAACATTTTTTGCCGTGTGTTGATTTACATGAAAAAAAAAAAAAAAATGGGGGGAAACAAACCTGATCTTAAAAAAAAGATGTAGATTTTTTAATAAATTAAATATATGTATATATTTTATATACTCTACTATTTCAGGTGCTAGAAATGGCTCTTTATACCTCTCAAACATTTAGACTTTCTACTAATAATTATTTAAATGTTCATTGATCATGAACAACTGGAAGTCATTGTTTCAACAGGTTGCAAAAGATAAAAAACATTTATTTATTATGAAATCTAAAAAATTATATAATAATAATAATAATAATGATAATAATGTAACTGTAATCTAACTGATTTTATTTATATTTATATCTGAATGATAATATACAAGTTTAATTCTATATACAGTAAATATGAATTATCTATAGAAAATAAGTACATGACAGATTATATAATTAAAATAATAATCAATATACATACAACATTTCTATATTTAATAATAATAGTTTATATTTATATTTGAATGATTATATACAAGTTTAATTAAAATTAAAATATATTATGATTAATTAATAGAAAATAAATAAATAAATGAGATTATATAACAACAAACAACAACAACAACAACAATAATAATAATCTCTCTCTCTCTCTCTCTATATATATATATATTTAATGACATGTAATTATTATTAATATAAACATTGATTTAAACATTGATATTATTTATATTTATGTACGAATGATTATATACAAGTTTAATTATATGTAAGTATGAATTATCTCTATATGACAGAGTCTATAATATAACATAACATTTATATATTTACTTTCATATTAATGTAGTCATTAATGAGAAAGTGAATATATAAATGTTTGTTTAATTATATTACTTTATAATATGTTATGATTAATAGAAAGTAAGTAAATGACAGATTATATAATAATAATAGTAATAGTAATAATAATAATAATAATAATACAACACATATGTTTACTTTAATATTAATGATTACATGCATGTTTAATTATATTACATTAAAATATATTATGATTAATTAATAGAAAATGAATAAATGACATTTTATAATAAAAGAATATCTATCTATCTATCTATCTATCTATCTATCTATCTATATAATAATAATAATAATAATAATATTTGATTATTATTGATATAAACATTGATAAATACATTAATGTTATTATTTATTTATATATGAATTATATTTATATATGAATGATTATATACAAGTTTAATTCTATATAAGTATGAATTATCTATCTATCTAAAGAACAGATTTCTTTAATATAACATATCATTTATATATTTACTTTCATATTAATGATTACATGCATGTTTAATTATATTACGTTATAATATATTCTGATTAATTAATAGAAAATAAATTAATGACAGATTACATAATAACTATAATATAACACTTATATGTTTACATTAATATTAATGATTACATGCAAGTTTAATTTAATTAATAAGTAGAAAATACATAAACAGATTATAGAATAATGTTAATAATAATATAACATATATATTATAATGTTTGTGTTTTTCTTTAATATTAATAATATTAATATACAACAATTTTAATTATATATATATAATTCATTATATGCATTATAATTCTGAACTAGAGATTCTTTATAAATGCTGTGCTGATTTTAAATTGGCTGTTATTGACAGACCATTATTGCTGTCAGGCAACAGCCATCATTAGTTTCAAACATTAACCACAACACTGTTCATTTTACATTTGACTGATTCTCACTGCCAGGAACTCACATTTCATGCTGTAGAGATCTCAAAAATTAAAGCCACCATGTTTACTGAAGATATATAGAGCTATTTCTGTTATCAGAACTCAAAACTGTACTCTAAATTCCAACTGTTTTGATAACTAGAAGAAAGAATTTATTTTTAAGAAAAAAAAAATGAATACCCACCACTGCCGCCACTTGATTTACATACTCTAGAATAAACTCCATCATAAATCACACTGAATCCAGATCTGAAAATCATGTTAGCAAGTACATTTGGAAATTGTACAAAAGTTTTTTGGGGGGCTGTGGCTTTTGACATATTTATGTTTTATTAGCTGAGGATCGTTGTGACATATTACAAAACAGGTCAGTCTGTGGGCACTGGATCCATAATTTAAATTTGTCTGAGGTATTTTTTAAACACTTATACCCAAATACATTCCAGTGGTTTAAATATGGAAGCGCTGGATATTTTGAGCTAATGTTTTGAGTACTTTACTGAACTGGTTTTGCTTACGGTGAGACCCACACGTACCACACAATACAAACAGCAGGATGTAAGTGGGTCAGCTAAACTGCTGCTAAAGTGCTGGGCTTTCTGATAAATAATGCAGTGTATATGAAAAGAAAAATATCTTGAAGTGAGGAAGATATATGGTTTTGGTGTCAAAACAGAAAATCGTGTGAAGACAGACATACTGTATAAAGGTTCAGGATTTGCCATTATTTATGTAGTTATCTGCTAAACTGTAGTTTTGAAGTGACCATGTTAATACTAAATATGAAAAGTACTTTACTTATAAAAAAGGAGCAAGTATTTACTTTTTTCAGTTATTAATTTAGTTTTTATAGATATTAATTCACTAAATTGTCCCTAAACACATGATTACCCTGCTAAATTGCTTAATGAAAACCACTTGTGTTATTATGCACAATTAATTTATTTATTAATTTATTAAATTTAAGTAATTAAAAAACAAACAAACAAAAAAAAAAACATGAAAAATATTTTTTCAAAATCAAAACCAGGTCCCTACAATATTTAACACTGAGTTAACATATATTCGTATCAGGGTTACTGTTAAACTAAAACCATGAAAATAATTACTTAATAAAAAAAAAAAAAAAACATTGATTTGAAATAAGTAAAATAAAATAAAATTTTACTTGATGTACTAAAACAACTATAACTGAAATAAAAATAGACATTTTTTAAATGTAAAAAAAAAAAAACACATCGAAATGATTACAAAAAACTTTAACTAAAACGAAAATGGACAATATAAAAATTAAACATTAAAATATTTAAAATATTAAATAAACATATAACAGCCCAATAATTTGTAACACTAATTTGTATGTACAGTATATATACGCCATAAGTTATTTATTAATTATTAATTAATTAATAAATGTATTCATTAATTTATTAAATAAAAAAAAAGAAAACACTTAAAATTCAAAAGCAAAATCAAGTCCCTACAATATTTACCTCTGAATATTGAAGTATTATATATTTGTATCAGGGTTATTATAGGTAAACTAAAGCTAAAACTAACACTGAAACCTAAAACAAAACCATAAAAATGATTACTTAATATCAAATAAACATTAATTAATGAATTCATTCATTAAAAAATCTAGCTGCTATGGCAGCATTTCTTAATTTAATTTTGTTTAACTTGATGTACTAAAACAACCAAAACTGAAATAAAAATAATTAAAATCTATAATAAAAAATATTTAAGTAATATTTAATATTTTAAAAAAATTCAAACACACACATTAAAATGACTAAAACGTTAACTAAAATGAAAATGGACTAAATTGAAAATAAAAACTTAAAATTATTTTTTTATAAGTAAAATCTTAAAATATTATTTAAAAAATTATTACAATCTTAAAATATTAATACAAATATATCACAATAATTTTGTAACTTTTGTAACATAAAAATAAGTTGTTATTAATTAATAATTAATTCATTAATTCAAACTAATAAAAAAATAAAATATAATATCTCAATAATTTGTAACACTGATTTGTATGTATATATTGTATGTTATGTTGTTGTAATTTCCCACATTATATATTAACGACACTGGTTGTGTAAAGGTCATCAGGATTTGTGATTATGTCATTCTCTCATCTGTTTGAACCTGACAACATCTGGCAGCACAAATGTGACCTATGAAAATGCACAAAAAGAAACCACTTGCTGACAGAGGCTATACAATTGATATTGTTAAGAGAAGTCAGACTGAAAACGCACGCTGTAGTGACCAAGCCTCTCATCAGCAGAAAGAATCAAAAGGCTAAGCTCACCTTTGCTGAGAAACATGTTGTGTCTGCCTTTCACTGACTTGTTTACACACTTGGTCTTCAGTCTTTCCTCAGTTTGACGCAGAACAGAATGTTTCCCATCGGACCCAAATAAATGAATCTTGCTCTTATTACCAAAGTAAACTTTGGACCTGTTCTCCACTCTCCACACATGCTTCTCAGCAAAGGGGAGCTTAGCCTTTCAATTCTTTCTGCTGATAAGAGGTTTGGTCACTGCAGAGTGCGTGTTCAGTCTGATTTTTCTCTTAAACATGCAGAGAAAGATCTAGACACTGTTCAGCACTGAACTGGCGAGCAATTCCAGCTGCAGTGCTGAACCGATTTCACGTTGAGAGTTTCTGCATTATTCTCTCATCTCGTGCATTTGTCTTACGTGAATCACCAGCCTTCTTGGGGGACTTGAATGAATTAGGGTGATTTCACTGGGTGCTGGCCTGTTGTTTCGGAACCTGGCGCGTACCATGAAATGCAGGAGCTTTGTTATTTTGCTAATACCTCTTAAAATGAACCTGTGAATGTCTGTTGATGAGCACGTCTTCGACAAAATAAAATGTGCCTTTTTTTTAATAATGCTGTTTTATTGCTTTTCTTTGTAGTTGTTGTTTTTTTTTTTTTTTTTTAAGTTTTCCTAATGAATCCTGCTCAAAATGATAAATTGACGACAGCTACAAAAAAACAAACAATAAGCTTGCGAAGCTGTTATCGTTCCATCCTGACGGATAACAGCTATGAGCGGCATCCCGGAAAATAAACCGTGGAACTTTGACCAATGGAAGGACAGTTTGCTGGCGCGTGACTTGTATTAACAAATTTGGTCAGTTTATAAAATTTGCTGTTTTTTTTTTTTTTTCTTGACAAGAAGTGTGTTTATTTAGTCACAGAATGTCTTTTACATCAAATGGGAGACTTTTCAGACACACACTCCAACTTCACTTCAGCGCCGGCTGCTAGTCAAACAAGCGTGGAAATGATACAGGTGACGAGGGAGCTTCAGTAGGACAAATTTCAGTAAAAACTAATTTAACGTTACCTGTCCCATCAGCAGTTATACTGTGCTTGTAGCACGCATGCGTCAATTGGAGTGGTGCACGCTGTAGCCTGTATCATTTCATGTGAAACGACGAATGAAACTACGCGCATGCGTGTCAGATCTGCGTCACATTCAGCAGCGGCAGCTCTTAAAGTAATAGCAGCCAAATAACCTACACTGTAAAAAAACAATTTGTTGAGCCAACTTAAAATAATTTGCCTTAAAATTTGAAGTTCAGTCAACTCAAAAAAAGGTTTAGTCAATTTAAAATGTTAAGTTTTACTAAATGACAACTTAGATATTTGAGTTGATTCAACTTACAATTTTAAGGCAGCCAGGTAACAAACACAGCTGTTAAGTTTAACAAACCAATTTTTTTTTTTAGCCAACTCAAATATCTAAGTTGTCACTTAGTACAACTTAACATTTCAAGTTGACTAAACTTATTTGAGTTGACTGAACTTCAAATTTTAAGGCAGCAGGGTAACAAATTATTTTAAGTTGAGTCAACAAATTGTGTATTTTTTTTTATTTTTTTTTTTACAGTGTAATAACCCAGCTGCTGTGATGTCTGTTAATTAAATAACAAAAAAAAAAAAAGAAAAGCAAGAACTTTTGTAGCTTTAAGGATTTATCGATATTTAGTATTTAGTGTTTGATTTATTCAATTTCTGTATATTTCCTACTTGCTGAAGGACACAGGTAAATAATGGGTTTATGTGAAGATTGTTTCAAGTTCACTTAAATTAGAAGCTATTATTTAAAGTCTAATAAATGTTAAAATGAATAGCTCTTAATTATATTGTAATGTTGAATGGTTATAGTCAATAGTTAAATAATAGGAAAAAAACAGTCCTACTCACCTTCTGTCATACACAAAGATGCCATTAAACAAATATTAAAAATACACTGTCTTTATGTTGTTTCTACATCAATTTAAAGATTGAAAGTGAAATTACTGCAATATAAAAGTATATTTAAAAATATTAACGTTACGTGAGATTAATCGTGATTAATCACGATTAATTTCCGAAAAAATGTGCGATTGCTTAATTTTTTTAACCGATTAAGAGCACTAATATATACCATTAATACTATTTGTCAAGTCAAGTCCATTTTTGTCTTATATTAGACTCTAGTGACCCATCCATATTTTGTTTTGCTTCTATGAGTTGCACTCAGTAGTGGGCCGTTAAGCTTTTTCTCCACTGTGGGCAGCATCACATTCCGCTCATTTTTGTGTCACGCTTCGTAAATGGTGCGGAAGCTGTTGGCCGTCGGTCCGACCCTCTGACACACGGCACACGTGCAAGGATAAACAGTCCTCTGTTATTGCAGCGAACCTGTAGGTGTTCCTCCCTCCCGCCAGCATAGCTGGGTTCGGTCAGATCTCACCAGCATCAAACAACGGCGCATTTCATAAGGCAATGACAAAAACGGCCTTGAGCAGAATGTCAAAGCCAACGTGTCCCAGCTGAAAAATCCCACACGCAGCCTGCATACTGTCAGCACGGTGTTGAAACATCACACCAGTCTGTCTGCTGTCCAGCGCTGTGACTCACTCGCACGGCCTTGTGACAGCCGAACACACCCACAAACACGCATGCAACAGGTTATTGACACACCACCACTTAAAGGGACAGTTCACCCAAAAACTAAAGTCTTGTCATCATTTACTCACCCTGAAGTTGTTCCAAACCTGCATGAGTTTCTTTCTTCTGTGAAACACAAAAGATGATATTTTGACTGGTAACCAGACAGTTCTATAGTATGGAAATACTATGAAAGTCAATGGGGTCCAAAATTCTTCAAAATACTATCTGTTTTTCCTTTCTTTCTGTAATTAAACCACATTATGCCAAACAGCTGCGTCCCACAGAAAGCACTGGTGTAACATTATCTCTTCTCTTTGGGAGTTTATTAGTATTTCTAGCTGTATAATCATATCCAGGTGTCTTGCTGTCAGCTGTTGTGAGAATCGATCAGTGTCCACACACTGTAAAAATGATTTTTCAAAGTAAATGAAACAGATTACTGGCGTACGTTTTACAGGAAAATGCCTTCTTAGTCGTTCTGCTTCAGAATTTCATGTTTATTTAATGTGTGACTTGATCCGCTAATGTCTGACAGCGCTCCTAACACTTTTGGTCTTGATTTTGTTTTTATATATATTTACTAGGGTTGTAACGATACATGTATTTGTACTGAACCGTCACAGTACGGGCATCTCGGTTCGGTGCATGAGGCCTTACAACGAATATAGGCAATTCACCCTCAATCCCAAAATGAGGTACATCTCTAGTTTCAACATTATTTGTTTTTTCACACATTCCTCTTTAAAAGAAAAGAAGTATCATATTTTTGCAAACTGACCCACATTTACAGTAGTAAATCGGTTTGACCACTGAAAATGTGTACATTTTTAACAATTTAAAACTGGAGCCATATTAAAATTCCAATATCTCTGGAACCGAACAATATAGGCCTTTAAAATGAAGAAGCCGAAAGAGAAGTTTATTAACAACTAGAATCTAGAATAATATTACGATATCTTTAATACTTCTTAAGTTATAGACACGCAAACTTTGGAAAAAGAATATTTATGCCACTCAGACAGGGTTGTTCAATGCAGTTGTTTTGACAGAAGGAAACTGGATACATCTCTAGTTTCAACATTATTCGTTCATCACAAATTCCTCTTTAAAAGAAAAGGAGAATTATATTTTTGCAAACTGACCCACATTTGGTTTTTGACCACTGAAAATGTGTACCAATTTACTCCTGGAGCCATATTAAAATTCCAATATCTCTGGAACCAAACCATACAGGGCCTTAAATATAAAAAATGCCAGAAGGAAAGTTTATTAACAGCTAGAATCTAAAATCATAGTGCGATGTATTTAATGCTTTTTGAGTTATAGGCACGCAAACTTTGAAAAAAGAATATTTATGCCACTCAGACATGGGTGTTCAAAGCAGATGTTTTGACAGAAGGAAACAAGATACATCTCTAGTTTCAACATTATTTGTTCTTCAGACATTCCTCTTTAAAAGAAAAGAATCATAATATTTTTGCAAACTGACCCAGATTTACAGTAGTTTTTGACCACTGAAAATGTGTACATTTTAACAATTTACTCCTGGAGCCATATTAAAATTCCAAAATCTTTGGAACCGAACAATATAGGGCCTTAAAAATAAAGATGTCAAAAGGAAAGTTTGTGAAGACATAATATCTAAAGGGGCATTAAGATATTTTTAATGCTTCTTGAGTTACAGGCATGCAAACTTTGGAGAAAAACTTGGAAAGTGCTCTTTCCCCATTTTTGAATGGTCACCATTGGCACATAACAAAGATTGCTAAAGTCAACAGATTTTACTAACAGACCTACCAAGTCATTTTTACTGCCCCCTCTACAAAATAGTGGATTACTCAGTAAATATTTATCCATGACATTTAAAATTTTGGCTTTCATCACTATACATGTCTATCTTTCTTCAGAAAAAAGATTAGCAAAATCAAAATTTGAGCTGAGGAAGTTTTTGAAATTTGGTTGATTTGACATGGAATAACCCTATAGTTACTTCCCAGCTAACAGGTTATGTTCTCAGAACTTTGGTTAAAGGTTTACTCTACCCCAAATCCATAAAAAGCTTCATTTGTCTTTGGAACACAATTTAGGATATTTTGGATGAAAACCGGGACGCTTTTGACTGTCCCTTTGACTGCCAGGTAAATACCACTGTCAAGACCCAGAAAACTATGAAACATTGTCAAAACAGTCCATCTGCCATCAGTGGTTCAGTTTGGATTTTATGAAGCGACGAGAACACTTTTTGCAAGCTGCAGATGCCGTTCTGTGTCAGCCGCACCACACGGATACGTTTTGTACATGTATTTACGCTTTGATCTGAATGAAAACAGCGTATCTGGCTTACACAGTTTGCATCCAGCAGATACTGCCCAAAATTTCCAAATCCAAATGACGTGGACAAGACGAATTGTTGAATAAAATCGTTATTTTTTTTTTCTTTGCATACAAAAATTATTCTCATCGCTTCATAAAATGTAGATTGAACCACTGATGGCAGATTGCCTCTTTTCACAATGTCTTTCATACTTTTCTCGGTCTTGACAGTGGTATTTACCTGGCACTCAATCGGACAGTCATGAGCCTCCCGGTTTTCATCCAAAATATCTTAAATTGTTTCGAAGATGAACGAAGCTTTTACAGGTTTGGAACAACATGAGGGTAAGTGATTAATGACAAAATTTTCATTTTGGGGTGGAGTAACCCATTAAAGGAGAAGTCCACTTCCAGAACAAAAAAGTACAGATATGTATGTGTATGTGTTCATGTCCTTCTTTCTTCAGTCATGAAGAAATTATGTTTTTTTGAGTTAAACATTTCAGCATTTTTCTCCATATAATGGACTGATATGGTGCCCCGATGTTGAACTTCCAAAATGTAGTTTAAATGCAGCTTCAAACGATCCCAAATGTGGTTGTAAACAGCCAAGGAAGAAGGGTCTTATCTAGCGAAACGATCAGTTATTTTCATTAAAAAAATACAATTTAAATACTTTTTTAATCACAAATGCTCGTCTTGTCTTGCTCTCCCTGAACTCTGTGTATTCTGGCTCAAGACAGTTAGGGTATGTCGAAAAAACTCCAATCGTATTTTCTCCCTCAACTTCAAAAATCATTTCAAAATCATCCTACATCGCTGCAGAAGTACCGACCCAGCCTTTGCAAAGGGAACATGCAAAGAAGATCAAACACCATCAACAAAAAGGTAAAACAGCGATATAAGACGATTTTGAAGTTGAGGGAGATTTTTCGACATACCCTAACTGTCATGAACCGGAAAAAAACAGTTTAGGCAGAGTGGGACAAGATGAGCGTTTGACATTAAAAAGTATATACATTGTATTATTTTTATGAAAATAACAGATCGTTTCGCTAGATAAGACCTTTATTCCTCAGCTTGGATTGTTTACAACTGCATTTGGGATCATTTTAAGCTGCATTTAAACTGCTTTTTGAAAGTTCAAAATCAGGGCACCATATCAGTCCATTATATGGGGGAAAATCCTGAAATGTTTCCCTCAAAAAACATAATTTCTTTATGGCTGAAGAAAGAAAGACATGAACATCTTGGATGACAAGGGGTGAGTACATTATCTGTCAATTTTGGTTCTGGAAGTGGACTTCTCCTTCAACATTGCAGCAATGTTCTCTCAAAGTTCTGAACAAACGTAAATAGAATGTTTGTTTAAAGTTATCTGGTGTTTAATATTCTTTTCAAAATGTTTGCACAAAAATATTATGGAACATTTTTCTCCTAAAACTTTTAGTTGGACTTTCAGCTAACAAATTCTGCTGGTCTGACATAAGTTTTAATGTAGTTTCAGAAAAAAAGGCATTTCTTGAGACTTATTTGAGAATGATTTGAGACTTAAAATGTATCATAAACGTTTTACAGCGTACTTGTTTCAGAAATAATATTTTCATAAGTTTACAATCAAGAAAAATTGTTAAAATACTGGACATTTTGAAAGTTCAGAGACCATTTCGAAAAACTGTTTTCATATCTTATTGGGAACATTAGCAAACATTCTTAGAACATATTTTTGTTAGCAGGTATTGTTTCATTGTACTTATTTGTGAAACTGACTACCAATTTCTGAGTGAAAATTGATTCAAGATAAATCCTACAGCATTTTTTGTTGTTGTTTTCAGTGCAGTCACTCCTCAGTCATATCACTCATTCCTCATGCTGCATTCATCTCTGATTAATCTGAATGTGATCAAACTGTAAATAACAGCTTAATGTACTGGTAATGCTGCATTTGCACTCAGTCCGTGTTTTTGTTGTTGGTTTGTCCTTCTCATGATGTTTCACATTAATTTATGTGATATTTCCTGTGAATTTTTGTGTAGATGAGAGCGTGAAGCTGCAGGGCAGGCAGCACAGCCACATGATCCCATGACTCTGGACATGGATGCGGTCCTGTCAGACTTTGTTCGGTCCACAGGGGCAGAACCGGGTCTGGCACGAGACCTGCTGGAAGGTAAGAGACCTGATTTTCCCTTCTTTTTTTCTTTTTGTTTTTTACTGGAGGGTAGTTTTGTTCAGATGTCTTGTATGTCTTGTTGTTTTTCATGTATTGCTGGTTATTGACCAGTGTCATTGCTCATGTTACATTTAATGGTGATGATGCCTCTTTTAAGGGCCCCAGAAGTATTCGGTTAAGTGTCTGTGAACATGATCCACTAATGTTTGACAGCCGCTCCCAATACTTTTTGTCTTTAATGGTATTCCAGTTGTTGCGTGTGTTCGTGTTTAGTACGGTGTATTATTTTATATGTATTTGTGGATGTTTCTGGAGTTGTTTAATTTCTTCTATAAAATCTTGTGCTGCTGAGAATGTAATTCTCAATGTGTCAACGGCGCGTTGGATTTTCAGCCCTCATGCTGAGTTTGCTTTCAGTCCATTAATGGCTATTATTAATGGCAGTAAATGTGTAATAGTATGTCAGCTATATTATGTGCAGTAATATATATCAGCACTGTAAAAAGTGAAAGTGTGCATATGTGGCCTGTAGAAGCTACAGTATTTAGTAAGTACTTAAGTAAGTCAGCAAGCAATAAATAAATAAATTTGTGTAATTTTATGGAATATTATTACATTTTATAACATGTTAAATTATATAAAATAAATAAATAGATAAATATTTCTAATTTTATGAAATATTATTACATTTTATATGTTATACGTTACATAAAAAAGAAATGATTACATTTTTGTAATTTTAGGAAATAATAATACATTGTATGATTTGTTAAATGATATAAAATAAATAAATACATTGTTGTAATTTTAAGAAATATGATTACATTTTATGTGAAATTGTATGAAGGAATAAATTAATGAATAAATCATTTTTGTAATTTTATTAAATATGAATACATTTTATGATATGTTAAATAAATATTTGTAATTTTAAGAAATATTGCATTTTACAATATATCAAACTATATAAATAAATTGTTGTAATTGTATGAAATATTAATACATTTGATATTAAATTATATAAAATAAATAAATAAATAAATTATTTTTTTTGTAATTTTATGAAATCTTACATTTTATAATATGTTAAAATGTATAAATAAATATTTCTGATTGTATGAAATATTAATACTTCATGATATTTTATGATATGTTAAATTATATAAATAAATGGATAAATACATATTATTTTATAATTTTATAATTGTATGGAGTATTATTACATTTAATGTTAAATTGTATACATTTATTAATTCATTTATTAATTAAAAAAGAAATACTAATTCCATTATGATATATTAAATTATATTAAATAAATAAATAATATATTTTATGATTAGTTAAATAAAAGAAATAAATATTTGAAATTAAGAAACATTAATACATTTTATAATACATCAAACTGGATAAATAAATAAATCAATTAATACATTTTTGAAATTTTATGAAATATTAATACATTTTATGTTAAATTATATAAAATAAATTAAAAAAATATATAAGAAGTCTTACATTTGATATGTTAAATGATATAAATAAATAAACAAATAAATAAATAGATGAATGTAAATTCATGAAATATTACATATAATTTTATAATTGTATGAAGTATTATTAGATTTTATATGGTAAATTGTATAAATAAATTTATTAATAAAAAATAAAAAATATTTTATGAAATACTAATACATTTATGATATATTAAATTATGTTAAATAAATAATACATTTTATGATTAGTTAAAATAAATATTTGAAAATTTAAGAAACATTATTACATTTTATAATATATCAAATT
Source organism: Labeo rohita (assembly GCF_022985175.1). NCBI lineage: Eukaryota > Metazoa > Chordata > Actinopteri > Cypriniformes > Cyprinidae > Labeo > Labeo rohita. The sequence continues at coordinate 9,715,531 of NC_066893.1, forward strand.
GTATAAATAAATAAATCAATTAATTAATTTTTGTAATTTTACTAAAATATTAATACATTTTATGTTAAATTATATAAAATAAAATAAAAAATATATGAAATCTTACAATTATGATATGTTAAATTATATAAAAAAATAAATAGATGTAATTTCATGTCAAATTGTATAAATAGACATATTATATTACATATTAATAAATAAATAAACATTTTTGTATATTTTTATGAAATATTATTATATTTTATAATGTTAAATTATATAAAATATAATATATTTTAATATGTAATCCCTTCGTGATGTAATACTAAATGAATTTTTTTTTTTAATGAATAGAAATTCCAAAAGAACAGCATTTCTTTGAAATACTTTCAACTTTCAAGTTTTCCATTATAAATGTCTTTACAGTCACTTTTGACCAATTTTTAATGCATCCTTGCAGAATAGAAGTAAATAAATAATAAATAAATACTGACCCCAAGCTTTTGGAAGTTGCATAAATATATATTTATCCAAGTATATAATCACTTTAAATCTGTACATACTAAAAGAGTAATTTGAATTTGATTCCTTATGATACGCATACAATTCCTTCAAAATGAGTTTTGTTTGTGTCACTGTACCTCGTATAGTAAGGTAAATTGCTGAGCTTTACTAGATATACAAGTACTGTTGGGACAGTTATGTGTCTCTGCTTTTGTTTGTGTGGCGTCTGTGTGTCTAGGCTTGATTTTTGTCCCATGTGTGCTTACAATGACTTTATGGTTCAGTCAAGCGCAAAATGCACCGTCAAATCTACAGTGGCCCTGTCTTTGAGATTTAGCTCAAGCTAGGTTGTTTTCTCTAGTATAATGTGTTGATGTTCAGCTTCTCTTCTCATGATGTCTGTTCTAGTCTAGGCCCGATTGGCGCGTTCTCAGACCTGCGTTTTAAGTCTAGTCCCTTTTGGCTCGTTGATGCCGTTTGCGACTCGTTCCAGACTCGCTTGAAGGTCTCGAGGGTTTTGGTTTGTGCTGCGATAAGGGTTTTGCGCTGGTCTACTTTCTGCTCTGATTGGCAGCAGGGAGGGCCTGCCACTGTGGGCGGCGGGGCAGATTTAGGGCCTGGTGATGGCTTTACGACCAGGCTTCCCCTAGAGACCTTTGTGCCCATTGAGTGGAACTCATTGAGGAGTGGAGGGCCACAAGTGCAGTCTGTCCCGAGGAGACGGGCCAAAGAGAGAGAGAGCGAGAGACATATCGACAAACAAGACGTCAAGGCCAAGGGTAGAGAAATATTCCCTCTATTGAAAAGAATAGCACTGAGAATAGAGCCAGCGGAAGAAAAGAAGTGCACCCTTTGAGAAACAACGTGCAAAGAAGAATAGGAGAGTTAAAAATGTCCTTCAAAAATGAAGGAGAAATATGGCTGCGTTTCACCTAAGTATTATTGTAGTATTATTAAATAGTATGATACAGTTGTAATTCAAAATGTACTATAATATATCATTTAAAGATATAAAATATTTATTTGCTTATACATAATTATACAGTGTTCAGATTTTAGCATTGAAGCATTATTGTTATTTAATTTATTGCAATGTATTTGTAGTATATTATTATATATTTATAAATTATATTATTATTTATATAGTATTATTTTTTAATTATTATTATTATTAAATTGTACTAAACAATTGTTTATTTATTTGTTTGGTTGGTTGTTTGTGTACTATATAGTTTAAGTGGTATCTAAATTATTGTAATTTAAAATATACTGTAATATATCACTTAATAGATAAAAAATATTTATTTATGTATAAATTATTATACAATTTTCAGATTTTAGCATTTAAGCATTATTATTTATTTAATTTATTATAATTTATTTGTACTATACCATTATATTTATAAATTATGCTATTATTCATATAGTATTATTTTATAATAATTAATATTAAATTTTACTATACAGTTGTTTGTTTATTTACGTACTATATAGTTTAAGTCTAAATTATTCTAATTTAATTTATTGCAATTTATTTATACTATATTTGTACATATTTATAAATTATACTATTATTCATATAGTATTATTTATAAATTATTAATTATAAATTATTTTTTTATTTATATATACCTTATTAATATAAATTATTGTAATATTTATTTTTTTTAGATATTATCAATGTATTATAAATTATAAATGATTACGAAATATTATTATGTAAATTAATTGTAATTTAAAATTTACTATAATATATAATTGAAAAGATTACTTTTTACTTATAAATTAAATTATTATACGATTTTTTATATTATTATATCATTTAAACATCATTATTTATTTAATTTATTGCAATTTATTTGTACTATACTATTATATATTTATAAATTCTACTATTATTAATATATTATTGTTTGTTTATTTACTATCTAGTTTAAGTAGTATCTAAATTATTGTAATTTAAAATGTACTATAATATATCATTTAAAAGAAATGAATAATTTATTTACTTGTAAATTATTATACCATTTTTGGATTTTAACATTTAGGCATTATTATTTATTTAATCTACTATAGTCTATTATCATTAAATTGTACAGTTTATTTGTTTATTTATTTATTTATTTATTTATTGAATAGTAATGCTTAAATGAGTCTGAAAATAGTAACTAAAATAAATAAGTGTTATACTTTATAAATTAGAATACATTTAAAAATATATATTTATAACATTTTATAATGTATTTTATATTTTATATTATTTAATAAATAAATATTAGGTAAATAAAACGTTATATATGATAATGTATTAATTTTCATTATTTTATTATTTGATATCATTTAAAATATACGTCTCTCTCTCTCTCTCTCTCTCTCTCTTTTTGTATGTATATATATAGAGACAGAGACAGAGAGAGAGAGAGAGAGAGAGAGAGAGAGATCACAAGTCAAATTTTTACATTTTCACATTAAACTGACAATATTCTTTCAAAATAGGTGGTAGAACAGCAAGATAGTAGAAACAATAAGAGAACAATATGACTCCAGGGATGCTTTTTCCCAATGCTTTGACAACAATTTTATGACATTTCATTTTTTTTATGGCACTTAGGTTGTAATGGGTGAATATACGTGTGCATTTGTACCCTAGCGCACACCTGCTTCGGCTCCAGTAGGGCCTCGCTCAGCATCAGCTATAGGAGCTGTTCAGCTGCATGTGTTGTTCTCACCTGCCTGAGCAAGGCCACCTCACACCTCAGAGCTGTCGCACATCATCACAAGATGATATTACACATCTCTTTGAAACCTGACGCTGATAGAGCACTGCTGTTTTAAACAGAAAGCTGGAGTAAAGATGAACACATCCATCTTTGCCTTGCCATCATCGCCCTGGTGATATTTACAAGCACATGAAAAATTATTCATGACAGGGACATTTCATTAGAGCATAAATGTAACTCATTAAAATGACTTATTATAGAATGTTATTGTTTATGTATTTGTTATGTATGTTGTTTATTATTATTATTATTATTATTATTACTTTATTATTATAAATTATTATATTTATTTATTATATATTATCAATGTATTATAAATGATTATGAAATATTATTATATATTATTATTATATAAATGAATTGTAATTTAAAATGTACTATAATATATAATTGAAAATATATAAATGACTTTTTACTTATAAATGAAAATTATTATACCATTTTTAGATTTTATCATTTAAGCATTATTATTTATTTATTTTATTGCAATTTATTTGTACTATACTATTATATATTTATGAATTCTATTATTAATGTATTATTATTTATAAATTATTATTAAATTGTTCTATATAATTGTTTGTTTGTTTATTTGTTTATTTATTTACTATGTAGTTTAAGTAGTATCTAAATTATTGTAATTTAAAATGTACTATAATATATAATTTAAAAGAAATAAATTATTTTCCTAAATTAATTCTTAAATTAAGCTATATTATTTACTTTAATAACATATTATTGTTAAATCATACTATAATGTTATTTATTTATTTATTTATTTATTTATTTCAGAATTACAGAATTTCTTAATATTTAAAATATGTTGTAATTTAGAATTGAAATTATAAATTATTTAATGATTGATTTATTTGTAAGTTGTAATGTTTACATTTTCAGAAGGATTTAACTATTATTATTTGTTTAATTTAGCCCTGTAGTTACAATAAATTGTATAACAATTTATTTTTTTTTTTTATCAATCACTTTTTTTTTTTACAATTTATAAATGATTTAAACAGTTTAAGATATTTAAACAGTATTTAGGCAGTATAATTCATTTCATCTCATGTGTATATATATTAATACAAATTATAATTAAATTATTTATTTATTTATTTACACAGGTTATGTATTATAAGCCTATAAATTGTTTAATTTGTATAATATACTTTATAGTAAGTATTTCATTTATTTACTTTTTTAGTTTAAAAGTTATTTTTATTTATTTATTACATAATATTATACTATTTTAAGATTTTAGCATCTAAGCATTATTATTTATTATTATTTACTTAATAGTGTTATTATTAAATCAGTACATATTATTTGTTTGTTTGTTTGTTTATTTTATTAAATATATAAAGTGTTATTAAAAATTTAGATTATAAATTATGTAATGATTTATATAGTAGTTATAACATTTTAATTTCAGAATTATTTAAGCATTACTGCTTGTTTAATTTAGTCCTATAGCTACCATTAAATTGTATAATAATTTATTTTTTTATTAATAAATCACTTTATACTGTAGAATTTATATATTATATGGAAATATATCTTAAAATCTTAAAATATTTTAAGATTTTTAAAAAGTTTTTAGACTATTATTCATTTAATCTCATATGTCTATATATATATTAATATAAATAATAATCAAATTGTACTATTTATTTATTTATTTGGTTAGTTAGTTAGTTAGTTAGTAATACAAGTTATTTATTATAATTCAAACCAGTTTTAAAATTTGTACAATACACTTTATATTAAGGATATCATTTATTTATATATTATTATACCATTTTAAGATTTTAGCATATAAGCATTATTAATTTGATAACACTATAACGATATTACTAAATCATAATATACTATAATATTGTTTATTTATTTGTTACTGTTTGTTGTAATTACATAATTTATTGAAATTTAAAATTTGTTGTAATTTAATATTTAAATTATAAATTATACATATATATATATATATATATTTTTATTTTTTTTTTTTTTTTTTTTTTTTTTGCAAGTTACAACATTTAAATTTTCTAAATTATTTAACCATTATTATTCATTTAATTTAGTCCTGTAGTTACCATTACATTTTATAGTAATTTATTTTTATATTAATTATTAAAACATTGTAAGATTTTTACTTAAAAGCAGTGTTTTTCATTTAATCTTTTATGTCAATATATAATAATATAAATTATAATTAACTACTGTTTATTGTATTTTATGTATTATAATCCTATTGTAATTTGTATAATATTTAGGATTTTAGCAGTTAAGCATTATTTTTTATTGTTATTAATTTAGTCTTTTATCAGTCTGTTATTAAATTGTACAATACAATTGATTCATTCGTTGCATATGGTTGCATTACACACACACACACACACACACACACGCACACACGCGTGTATATGTATATATGTGATGCAACCACTACTTCATATGCATTTCCATAGATTAAGCAGCTTGCTGAGTGTTTTTGTCTGATCCAGCATTTATTCTCCATAAATCATGTCAAACATCAGAGTAAATGTCCTGAACCAGCTATTTTAGATGTTGCATAAGCAGTCCTACTATCTCTGTGCTAATGTACATTTAAACCCCTCTCTGAGGATTCTGCATTAATAGATAGCCGTTAAACACTTTCAGCAAGGACGTTCTTCAGAAAGAAAATCTTGGATCAGCACCTCCCTGTCCCATTCCCTCCTAAAAACCCACAAAACTGTTCTGAGATCAGTACTAACTCTCTCTGAGGCGCAGCTGTAAAACACTCTGAGACTTGTTATTCAGAATTAGCAATTTGTTAATGCTCTTTAAATGGCCCCACCGCTGACATTTCCCTCTAACGAAAAACAATCCCACCATAGTTATGAATGAAAAGGCTATGAAGCGCCTTCAGTCCTCCCCCTAGATTCAAAATAAATTGCCCCGCTGCAGTCAAGCACGACATACTTTGTATCCAAAAAGCTTGAGGGGGGAAACAACCCTCAATCCACATGTTTATGGCTTATTAGGTCTGGAAATAAAATGCTGATTTCCTCCTACTGCGTGGTTATGTAATCCATCGTATCCTGCGAAGCTTATAAACGCATTTTCCAAAAAGCATGGGAGGCAGAGGGGGTCGAACGTCGGGGCGGTCAGGAACTTTTCACCGTCAGCTCCTCTGTGTGTACGTGCAGGAAGAAGTGTAACTATTGAATGGGGCATGTAATGAGACATAAAGTGGACTTATTAGTCAAAGGTTGGCTGGGGACGCAGACCCTGCCAGCTGTCTACAGCGCCCCAGCCGTCACGCACACTCTTGAGCGCTCACAAAGCACTGATATTTATGTAACATGCACTCGGTAACCTCTGTAATGCCCTGTTTGCGACGTCATGTCGCTCTATCGCTAGTGGGCATTTTTTTGCAGCTGGATGCTCTAGTGCTATTGTCGGCCTGGGGATTTGTTTGTAGCTTCTGAATATCTGATCATAATATTTTGGAAACGCCCACAACCGATAAAGTGCAACAGCTGTAAAAATAAAAAAAGAAGTAAAAACTCTGGAAAATGTATTTTTAAAGATCTATTTTACACAAAAATGAACATTTACTAAAAATTTCCTCAGATAGAGATGAGTTTGTTTCTTTATCGGAACAGATTCACCAATGACTCACCAGTGGATCCTCTGCAGTGAATGGGTGCCGTCACAATGAGATTTCAAACACGAATCCAGTCTATCAGTTAACATCATGTAAAGTGAAAAGCTGCATGTTTGTAAGAAACAAATCCACTGTTAAGATGTTTTTAACTTTAAACAAGTCATTTATTCATGTTATTGCTTCCTGATCTGAATTAAGAGAGAAATATGCACTGATCAAGCACCGTTTACAAGCAAAAACCATAAAAACATGTAGCTTTTCACTTTACAAGATGTTAATTGATGGACTGGTGTTGTGTGGATTAGCGCTGTCGCTAACAATTATTTTTGGTAAACAATTATGTGATTAATCTGATGATTAATTGAGTAATTAAATAATTATATATTATTTTATTTATAAATCACTTTATACTATTATTTATATATTATACCTAAATTATTAAAGCATTTTAAGATATTTAGGTAGTATTTAGGCAGTATTACTTATTTAATCTCATATGCCAATATATATTCATGTAAATTATAATTAAATTGTACTATTTATTTATTTATTTATTTATTTATTTATTTATTTATTTATTTATTTATTTATTTATTTATTTATCAGGCTATGTATTATAATCCTGCAAATTTTGTAATTTGAATAATATACTTTTATTAATTACATATAAATTGTTATGCCATTTTAAGATTTTAGCATTTAAGCAATTTATTATTATTAATTTAGTGTAGTCTGTTATTACTAAATTGTACAATACATTTATTTATTTATTGTCTATAGGGTTTGTATTATACATATGTATCACACACACACACACATTTATGTGATGCAACCACCACTTCATTTTGATTATTTTGGTAATATAGTAAACAGTCATTTATTCTGATGATTAATTGAGTAATCAGATATAAAAAAAAATATATATATATATATATATAATCTGATAACTATATATATATATATATATATATATATAGATAGATAAATAGATGGATATTGGTAATTGAGTAATCAGTCGATCAGTCGACTCAATTATATATATATTACTCAAGTATAAAAGATATATATACTCAATTACCAATATCAAATATGTACATATATATATATATATATATACACTACCGTTCAAAAGTTTGGGGTCAGTAAGACTTGTAATAGTCTTTAAAGAAGTCTCTTATGCTCATCAAGGCTGCATTTATTTGATTAAAAATATAGAAAAAAAAAACAGTAATATTGTAAAATGTTTTTACAATATAAAATAATGTTTTTTATTTTAACATACTTTAAAAAAGAATTTATTCCTGTGATGAAAAGCTGAATTTTTATCAGCTGTTACTCCAGTCTTAAGTGTCCCATGATCCTTCAGAAATCATTCTAATATGCGGATTTATTATTAGAATGATCAATGTTGGATAATATCAACAGTTGTGCTGCCAAATATTTTTTGGAACCTGTGTTTTTTTTTTCAGGATTCTTTCAAGAATAACAAGTTTAAAAAGTACAGTGTTTATTCAAAATATAAATATTTTATAACAATGTAAATTATTTATTATTAACTTTTAATAAACTTTTAATTATTAACTTAATACATCCTTGGTGAATAAAAGTATTAATTTCTTTAAAAAAAAGAAAAAAGAAAAAAAGAAACAATAAAAATGTACTGACCCCAAACTTTTGAACGGTAGTGTATATATATAGGTAATTGAGTAATCAGTCAATCATTCTGATGATTAATCGAGTAATCAGATAGAAATAAATAAATAAATAAATATATATATATATATATATATATATATATAAAATGGTCTGATAATTTATTTAATTGATTCACGCTATTACCGGTATTTTAACGGTTACTCGACACAGGCAAAATGCAACTGAGGATTTTTCGAGTACTCAAATTGAATCAAGGAATTGCGACAGCCATAATGTGGATTACTTGTGGATTTTTGTGATTTTTATTTTTATCAGCTGCTTGGGCTATCATTCTGACGCCACCCATTCACTGCAGATGATCCATTAGTGAGCAAGTCATGCTGTAATGCTGTAATGTGTCAGAATGAGAGTCTTAACAGCTGATAAAAACATTACAGTAATCCACAAATAATCACGATTAAGTAATCATTCATGAAACAATTTCTGTAAAAACATTACATTTGAAGCAAACATTTATGTAAGAATGATCTTACAAACAATTTGAACAGAAATGTGTTCTGTCTCATGAATGAGGCAGACATTACACAGACTGTATTTCTATTCCTCACAGTCTCATATTTGTTTGCGTCTACTCTGACTAAAGTCTGTAAAATGATGTATCAGAAGTAATTAAAGGCTGATCTAGCCTCATATTTACCACGGCTGGACTGTTTTTCTACAGTGTACTGACGTCAGTTCTCACTGTTCATAGTATTCTGGTGTTAGATGCCTCATGTTGACAATATAGTGTGCTCTACAATCTACTGATTGGGAGTAACTAGCATAAAAACAGTGATGCTAGCTATATTTTTCAGTAGCATGACTAGCCCATCTGTTTTCAAAATAACAGATTTTTCAGTAACAAGCATTATTAAGAAATGGCTTAATATAATGTAAATTATGTCTTTTACTTAAATGTGTAGTAGAAAACCCACTAAAGATTTACGTTATTAAAAAAATCCACATATGTTGGACTATGGGGTGCACCATTATTTCAATGACATCAAATGGTAACACTCAGGTAAGCTACTGGTGTTACCTGTTGCTATTTTTTGCCTCAACACAACTCAGAAAATAAAATACTTAGGCTTAAACCAAATGCTGTACCATAAGTGACGGGAATAACGGCGCTAAAAATAAACTGCGTTACTAACGGCATTATTTTTTGTAGTAACGAGTAATCAAACAAATTACTGTTTTCCAATGACAACGCAGTTACCGTTACTGACAATAAAATTTGGTGTTATTAAAATTTATTATAATATTATAATTTTATTTTCAGTTCATCTGAATGGATGCGCAGCGTACCTGTATTTAATGAACTGTAAAATCTAGTTTGAAGGGACATGCTGTCGCTTTGTCTCACACACACGCAAAGAAACATACAGAGCGAGAGAGTCATATACCATGCAGAATTGACACGCTACATGTAATCGATATTCTTTGCTGTATTTTCCTGTCAAAATAATAGAGTTCCTTTGTAATTCTTCAGCTTTTAAGAACTGCCAATTTCTCCGGTAGTAGGCGGAACTAATGCACGAACGGCAATCTCATTGGCTGGCGCTCACCTGTTATCGTCCCTGTTTTGATTTCAGCAAATCAGTTTGAGCGAACACAGACAATGTGATTAATATTCATGAACCCAGCAGCTCATTAATCCATAGTGCATTTTATATTGCTATTAGTAGTAGAATTCATAGTAGTTTTGTTATCTTTTCAGTATTATTTTTTGTTTTTTTCCCCTTTTTTATAGAAACACTTAATTACAAACAATATCTTGAGCACCAGTCTTAAGTTCAGTCAATATGACAAATATGCATTCTACATGGTTATTCTAAAGTTCTAATTACTAAAGTTTAATGCTAAATTATCATAATGTCATATTATAATGCTTGACTGACTGATGCTAAGTGTACATTCAGATATTTTTAAAAAAAGCTGTGCCATTAAGCTTTATGTATCTGGTAGGTAAACTAAAAATTTCATTTAAATTTCATTCATTTAACATATTTAATATTGGGGGCATCCAAGTTATTTTACATATTACTTTCGCTGGTATTACTTTCCCTGGTAATTAGTTACCTTTATAATGATGCACAGTTTCTAACTTAGTTACTGTTAGTGAGAAGTAAATAGTAACTTTTTTGAAGTAATAAGCCCAACACTGCATACCATCGTATATATATATATATATATATATACCATTTTTTTGAGTGAAATCCACGCTGAGAAACCCCTTCAGTGGCCGTGGTGTCATGACAAGCTTCTCTTTCTTTTTGGAATTATTGCATGAGTAGACACATTTTATTATGTCTTTTCAAATGTTGAATTCCCTTAATCATAACATTTTTAGTGCTATTTTTAAATGTTTATTCAAGCAATAATATATAAATGATCTCATGCAGGTTTATGGCTAAAATCAGAGATTAAAAATGAATTGGTTCTAAGTAAAAACGTTAGGCTATTACATTTCCCGAGTTAGAACGAAACAAACAAAATAAAACATTAACCTACTTAATAAATTCAAGGCACTGTAATTTCCTCATTCATTTGGTACAAAGCTATTATATGTAATTAATATATATAGAATCATTTTATTTTGTCATATTCATAATTTATGAATTTATTTATGAAACTTAGTTTTGAAGTATATCTAGGCTATTCGTTATGTATGTTTGTTATAAAGAAAATTCGTTAGTCTAGACTTCAGTTGATTTAATATTCTTAATAACAAATTTTAAGAAGTTATACATTTAAGAAGGCTTGTTTTTATTAGACTACAGAACGAAAAAGAATTTTTTATCATCTTTAAAATGAGAGAAATCACTGACATAATTAAGGCTATACTTTCTTCGACTGCAGAAAAAACAAAATTATTTAAGTTTGCAGTGTTAACTTATGAATTAAAAGAAAGACAAGAAAAAAATCACAACAAGAACAGTTGGTAGTTCTCTTGTAATCAATAAAATGTTTGACAAAATGACAAAATAAATGCTGAATGATGTTTGACAGTAAACGCATCTCCACTGCACATTCGCTGGTTTTAGTCGCAAACAGTAAACTTGTTTAAAAAAATCTTTATGGAAACAAGGCATTGTATCAGTATTTTTTTTTCCAAGTTGTGTTGAGGTAAAAATAGCAACAGGTAGCACCGACAGCCCACCAAGTGCAACCATTTCACATCATCGAAATACATATAAAACATGTACATGCATAAAACAATGCGTTTTTTTAAATAACGTAAATCTTTCATGGGTTTTCTACTACATATTTTAGTAAGAGACATCATTTAAATTATATTAAGCCACACAAGTCTTAATATCTGGGGTTCTGTTGGATGTTGTACTGACACCTACTGGTGCGGATGCATGACAGGGCATTGCTTTGTGGTTTTTAGCATGTCATGAACATGCTAGAAGATTCCGAGGTGTGTTGCTTGTCTACGATATATTACAAATACGACAAATCGAATACATATGCACAACAAAAACCTCACACTTTCACTTTGACCAGACAAACAGCTGGAGCTCTTTGAGGACTAGACTTTTCACTGATCCAACCACACCAAACTGCTCTCACATCAGAGCCACAAGGCTCGAATGATCCCCGGCTGTGTGTTTAAGGTCTGATTGACTGATAGATGGTGGCAGGGGAAGGATGTGTCCCCGGTTGTCAGTGCCACTCATCATTAACACGTCATCCCACCTGGCTGTTGTTGTTGTCGGTCTCCCGCCTCCATCGGCTCCCTGCGGATCCACCATCACAGACGATGTTGTGGAAAGCTGAGTGGGAAGGGCCTCAGTGTTTCATCTCAGGCACAGGCCCTTTGTGCTGTTAGAGGTGTTCTGGGAAAAATGACTCAGCTGACACTGTCAGACATTTTGGTATGAGGCTTGTGCTCAATTCAGTCACTGTTGTGATTGAGAGATGACATTTCACGGCGGCGATTGAACTTTTAGGATTAAAGAGCTGTTATAGAAAGACAAAAGTAGAAGTCTTTAGTTGTGTCAGTAATGAAGCTTTATTTGTGGTTTGTAAGGGGTGTATTGTCACCCTCTAAAGGACTGATAAGGTATCACAAGTACTACTAGTGTTATTTCTGCAGAAATAACTGTGAATAGTATGCAAATTTTCTATATTCATTTTACAAACCTCTGTCTGTTGTCAAATAATATGCTGTTTCACATACTGTATTAGTGGAATACATATAGTGTGCAGTATTCAGTATGTAGTCAGCTTATAGTAAGCTTTTCAATTCGGAACCAAAAACAATGATTGTCGCTCTAAGAGATTTAATGTGTCGTTCCTTCGCATCTCACGGCTAATCGACTACAATGTCACTCCCCTCTGCGTAAATAAAGCAGAGCAGCTGATTAACGGGAAAAGAAAAGTTTAATTACTGAAAGAACATCTTGCAGAAGGACTGTGAATGTCTTCGTTCATTAGCAAAGACACAGAAAAGCACCAAATTAGAGTTGTTCAGTTGTCTAGTCTCATTCTTCACCTGCTCATTTTATGTTATTTGAACAGAGAAACTAGCAAGGAAATTGGTTGCAGATTGCAAACTTTGAATTTTGAAGACTTTTATCCAAAAATACTTTAATTTAATTTAATTTAATTTATAGTTGTATAATATACATAAAATGTACAATTTAAAATAAACAGTACAAATATATTTATATTTAATGTATAGTACAGAATATTCTGCCAAAAAATGTAATATATATATTTAGAATATATATATATATATATATATATATATATATGAAAATATATGAAAATATTCATACAGTAGGGATAAATTGTAATATATGAAAAATATATAAGGTATAGAAATATATGTACATTTGAATATAAAGGAATTATGAATAATAACAAATTGTACAAAGATATAAGTACCAGTACATTTGAAATATTTGGAATCAGTTTAATATAATGAATAGAATGAATAGAATGAATAGAATAGAATAGAATAGAATAGAATAGAATAGAATAGAATAGAATAGAATAGGCCCTATAATATAATATAATATAATATAATATAATATATAGTTGTATAATATAAATAAAATGTACAATTTAAAATAAATAGTACAAATATATAGCATAAGCACAGTGTTTTATTTATATTTACTGTATAGTACAGAATATTTGCAAAAAATATATATTGTAGGGATAAATCGTAATATATGAAAAATGTATCTAAAAAATATATAAAGTATGAAAATAAATGTACATTTGTATAAAAAGGAATTATGAATAAAAACAAATTGTACAAAGATATATAAATACTGTCTAGTATATCTGGAACATCTGGAATCAGTTCAATAGAATAGAATAGAATAGAATAGAATAGAATAGAATAGAATAGAATAGAATAGAATAGAATAGAATAGACCCTATAATATAATATAATATAATATAATATAATACAATATACTTGCATAGTATAAATAAAATATACAATTTAAAATAAACAATAAAAATATTCAGCATAAGCACAGTGTTTTATTTAATGTATAGTACAGAATATTTGTCATAAAGATATATAAATACTGTACAGTATATCTGGAATATCTGAAATCAGTTGAATATAATATAATATAATATAATAAATAGTTGTATAATATAAATAAAATATACAATTTTAAATAAACAAAAATATATAGCATAAGCACAGAATGTTTTATTAATATTTATATTTATTGTACAAAGATAAATTTACTATACAGAAAAATACTGTACAGTATATCTGGAATCAGTTTAATATCATTATGGATATAGCTGATTTTCAGAATTTTCTTTTTTTTTTTAAAACCCTGCTAACCTTTTGCTATCAAAGCCCCCATGGGTACTTGTTTAATTAAATTAGGTGTTTGACCACGTTAGCAACCGGAAAACTCTTCCAGCTCTGGAATTTAAAAACCCTGACCTAAGATGAAACAAATTACTACTTCGAGAATGACTGAAATATTATATATTTCTGTGGTCTGATTGTATCCACAATATGTGATAATGTCTTGCAAAATCCAATTGTACATCTAAAGGACAGACAGAGGAGGGGACATCAACAGGAAACTGCCTTCACCACATTGATTGAGACCCATAATGCTGAGCAATCTGCGAAACGCATGTATCAGAGGTGCTGAGCGGTCATTCGATTAAGCCCTAAAATGTCTTTTAAAATTCCTGGCTGGTCAAAGGATGCACAAATCCATAAACTACAATGAGATTTGTATCGATTGATGTGGGTTCTGGTGCTACATAGGCTACAGGAAGAATGTAATAACTCAGTCCAGACTAAAACTGATGGGAGACTTGCCAGTTAGAAAAAAAAAATAGTGTTATTTATTTATTTATTTTTTTAAGTATACATTTTAATGTGTCTAAAAGTGTCTTTCTTATTTTATTTTATTTTATTTTATTTTATTTTATTATTTTTTTGGGGGGGTGAACTATCTCTTTAAATCTGATTCTCTGGGCATTCAAATCTAGGAACATATTACATTATTTAGTATGTTGTGAAATAAATTGTACATTATATTAATGATTTCAGGTTTTACTATCCTTCCAGAGACATTTGTTTTCCACAGCATAGGCAAAACGCACACACAGGCTGTATGTATCTCTCTATAGATAGTTAGAACGACCTGTTTCTTTGCTCGCTGCAAGACCTTTGGGTTACAGAGATAAGACAGTCGCTAGAGGACATGGAAGCAGCTGCGTGTGTGTGTAGGAGTCTTGAGGTGACTGTCATTTCACATTAGAGGGTTTGGCTTCTCTATGATTTTCCTCCCATTTTGCTTGGTATGAACATTCTCTCTATCTGTGGACAAAACAAACTGAAGCAAAAACAAATCTTTATTGTTTTCCCATCAAATTGTCTTCGCTCAGAGCACGCCAGAGAAAAAGCACAAACGTTTTGTCCCCTCTTTATTATCAGGCTTGGTGTGAAGCGGAACTCCATTGTTTCGGGTTTGATGTGAACTGTAAGCATTTTGTGGCACTCGTGTTGGCAGGTGGTGTAATTGGGATTAGATTGAAAAGCCTTATGGGAGTTGGCAGGTGTACTCAAACAGTATAGCTCGGTGAAATGAAAGAGGAAGCCCGGGCCACGTTCATTAACAATGACCTCCTATTTAGTGGGCACGGAAACATTGTTGAAACTTAATTTTTGGCCAGGTAAGCAAGGAAAGTATTACAGTTGAAGTCAAAAGTTTACATACACCTTGTAGAATCTGCAAAATGTTAATTATATTACCAAAATTAGAGGGATTATACAAAATGCATGTTATGTTTTATTTAATACTGACCTGAATAAGATATTTCACATTAAAGACATTTATATAGTCCACAAGAGTTTGTCCCTTGTTTGTCCTCCTGTTCTTTAGAAAAATCCATCAGGCCTCACAAATTCTTTGGTTTTTCAGCATTTTGTGTATTTGAACCCTTTCCAACAATGACTGTATGATTTTGAGATCCATCTTTTCACACTGAGGACAACTGAGGGACTCATATGCAACTATTACAGAAGGTTCAAATGCTTACTGATGCTTCAGAAGGAAACATGATGCATTAAGAGCCGGGGGGTGAAAACTTTTGAAATTTGAAGATCATGGTAAATTTAACTTATTTTGTCTTCTGGGGTACATGTGGGGTACAGACTCTTCTGTAGCTTCTGAAGGGCAGTGCTAAATGAAAAAAATACAATATTTAGGCAAAATAAGTAAAATGTACACATCCTCGTTCCTTTCAAAAGTTTTCACCCCCTGGCTCTTAATGTATCGGTTTGTCTTCTGGAGCATCAGTGAGTGTTTGAACCTTCTGTAATAGTTGCATATGAGTACGTCAGTTGTCCTTAATGTGAAAAGATAGATCTGAAAATCATACAGTCATTTTTGGGAAAGGTTAAAATACACAAAAATGCTGAAAAATCAAAGAATTTGTGTGATTTTTCTGAAGAACAGCAGGCAGTTCAACTGTTCAGGACAAACAAGGGACTCATGCATGTTATTTTTTATTTAGTACTGACCTGAATAAGATTAAAGACATTTATATAGTCCACAAGAGTTGTTCATGAGTCCCTTGTTTGTCCTGAACATTTAAACTGCCTGCTGTTCTTCAGAAAAATCCTTCAGGCCTCACAAACTGAGGACAACTGAGTGACTCATATGCAACTTTACAAAAGGTTCAAACGCTTACTGATGCTTCGGAAGGAAACATGATGCATTAAGAGCCGGGGGTGAAAACTTTTGAAATTTGAAGATCAGGGTAAATTTAACGTATTTTGTCTTCTGGGGTACATAACTATCTTCTGTAGCTTCTGAAGGGCAGTGCTAAATGAAAAAAATACAATATTTAAGCAAAATGTACACATCCTCATTCCTTTCAAAAGTTTTCACCCCCTGGCTTTTAATGTGTCGGTTTTTCTTCTGGAGCATCAGTGAGTGTTTGTGGGATTTTTCTGAAGAACAGCAGGCAGTTTAACTGTTCAGGACAAACAAGGGACTTGTGAACAACTATCACTAAACAAAAAACAGCTGTGGATCATTCAAATAACAACACAGTATGTGTAAGTGTATGAAAACTTTTGAACAGTGTCATTTTTATAAATTCAACTATTTATTCTTGCGGACTATATGTAAACATCTTTTATGTGGAATATCTTATTCAGGTCATCACTAATTAAAAAATAACATGCATTTTATATGATCCCTCTTATTTTCGTAAAAAAAAATTAACAAGGTTTATGTAAACTTTTGACTTCAACTGTATGTATTACTATCGTGTTTTGGTGTCTGATTTCACTTCCTGTTTTCTTGTGTATTAGTATAGATTTAAAATAGTGGAAATCATATTATTCATCAGTGTTAACAGACAAACAATTATTTTAATATTTGGTGTACAACATTGTTTTGAGACCTTATCAGTTTTAATGCGGATTGATGTGGTGCTAACAAACACCGGTCCTGAGGGGGGGGCGATAGGGTTTATACGTCTGTAGTTTTAAACAGGATGTGCTGTTGTTAAGTCATATACGTAGCTACAAATATGTTGTCAGTTTAACTAGCTTTAACTTTAGAAGAAGACTGTTGATAGTAACGCATATTTTTACCGTGTATCATGAATTGTGTTGTTTGTTTGTGGTGGACCAGGTAAAAACTGGGACCTGAGCGCCGCTCTCAATGACTATGAGCAGCTCCGGCAGGTTCACACTGCCAACCTGCCCCACGTCTTCAATGAGGGCCGTTACTACAAGCAGCCGGAGCGTAGCAGCACCCCGCAGCACATCAGCAAGCCTGAGCAATGCCCCCAGAAACAAGAGGACAACACTCAGGGTGAGCAGAACTCTTTGACAGCTCTATTGTTTTTCTTGATATTTTCCTCTATACCAGTTTAATGCTGTCGTGAAATGAAAATTCATGCTCTGTATTTTCTTCTTTTTCAATAATCCATTTCACTCAGATGTATGCTACAATATGGATACAACGATCTGTCGCTATTCCAATTTATCGCAATTGTAATATGCAGAGAACATGTATATGTTAGCCATTTGTTGGTTGATTTCCCTGAGAATTTCAGTCAGCCTGACAGCAACATCAGCTCAACCAATGGCGTGAGTGTGGGTAGGGCTATTTGGTTTTTCTGACCAATGAATGCAGTTTAGTGGCGCAAAAATGACACCCTTTACTTTTTGATTATAACAAAATTTTGTGTAGTATTAGATCATATTAGCATTCAAGCATTCAACATAAAAGGACATTAGTAATGCATTTAAATTATTATTCAATATAATTTTTAAGATTGAAAATTAATATTTTAGGGGAAATAATATAGGGTGGGCCTTAATTTATTTTTTTGGGATTTGATTGGATCCTGAAAAGTATTAATATATATAAAAATATTATTGGTTAATTTAGATTTTTTTTTTCTTGGCTATAAGGACTTATATATATATATATATTGATATACATGTATATTGATTGTCTGTTTTGTGCAGCGATGATTAACATTAAAACACTTGTTAAAAGAACATTTATTTAGAAAGTAAATGCATTTTTATTTGAATTTTATTTTAGAATTGAATTTAATTTTAATTAGAAATGTTTTTTGTAAGTAACATTTCATTTATTATTGTATTTTTGAAAAACATTTATTTATGTATTTGACTGATTGCCTTTAAATGATTAATAAACATTAAAACACCCGGAACAATTATTTATGAAGTAAAGCAAATTTTATTGTATTTTATTTTTTAATTTATTTATTTTATTTTATTTATTACTGTATTTTTAAAGAACATTTATTTCTTTATTTGAAAAATATGGATTGTCTGATTTGTCTTTTAATGATAATCATAAACATTAAAAGACCTGAAACTTTTATTCACAAAATAAATGCAATTTTATTTTATTTATTTATTATTTTTATTTTTCATAATTAGCTTATTTTATTTATTATTGTATTTTTGAAAAAAAAAAAAAACAAACAAACAAACATTTATTTATTTGAAAAATATGGATTGATTAATTAATTGGTTGATTGATTTGATTGATTGACTGATTGATTGTTTTTTAATGATTCATAAACATTAAATGACTGGAACATTTATTTACGAAGTAAATGCAATTTTATTTTTTTATTTTTTAATTAAAAGATTTCATTACTGTATTTTTGAAAAACATTAATTTATTTGTTTAAAAAATATGGATTGATTGATTTGTCTTTTAGTGATTCATAAACATTTATTTATTTGTTTGAAAAATATATATTGATGGTCTTTTAATGATTCATAAACATTAAAAAACCTGGAACATTTATTCACAAAATAACTGCAATTATTATTATTATTATTATTATTATTATTATTATTATTATTATTATTATTTTAATTGGAAATGTTTTTCATAATTAGCCTATTTCATTTATTATTGTATTTTTGAAAAGCATTTATGTATTCATTTGAAAAATATGGATTGATTGATTTTCTTTCAATGATTCATAAACATTAAAAGACCTATAACATTTATTGATGAAGTTTATTATTATTATTAAAATATTTCATTTATTACTGTATTTTTTAAAACATATATTTATTTATTTAAAAAAATATTGATTGTCTTTTAAAGATTTCTAAACATTAAAAGACCTGGAACATTCACAATTCATCAGTTTAATTTTATTTATTTATTTATTTATTTTTATCATAATTAGCACAATTTCTTATTTTTAAAAACATATTTAATTTATTATTGTTTTTTTTTTTTTTTTTTTTTTTTTTTGATTAATTGATTGATTGTCTTTTAATTATTAATAGACAATAAAAGATCTGGAAAATTTATTTAGAAAGTAAATACAATTTCAGTTATTATTTTAAAATATTAGAAATGGTTTTCATTATTAGCATATTTTTCTATTTTTAACAACGTTCATTCATTCATTGTGCAGTGATGATTCATAATCATTGAAAGACCAGAAACATTTGTTGAGAAAGTAAATATGGTCAAAATATTTATAAATATTTAGATGCCCCCTCTCTTTCCTCTCTCTCTCGCTGTCTTCCAGAGAAGCGTCTGTCGCGGGGCATTTCCCATGCCAGCTCTGCAATCATGTCTCTGGCCCGGCTGCAGGTGTCAGGGGATTGTGCCAGGGAGCAGTTCCCCCTGGAGATGCCCATCTACACATTCCAGCTGCCCGACCTAAGCGTGTACAGCGAGGACTTCCGTAGCTTCATTGAGCGTGACCTCATTGAGCAATCCACCATGGTGGCCCTGGAGCAGGCCGGTGAGTCCCAGATGCTGCTCTCAGATGAGTGGCAGCGTGAATCTGAGGCCTAGCCCTTCATTGCAGTAATGGCAAACATAGATTTATGTGATATAATATCAGTACTAATGTCAGCTTAGATTGCATAAGACTAACTCGATTGCTGGAGTCAACGCAACACAGCAGCAATAGAATTAAACTAATCCCTCATCTTGGATCAACAGCAAAGTCAAGCAGACCAAAAAACGGACCTGCACTTCCAGTACAACAAAGCTCATGATAACACTCAAATTTAAGTTTAAATTGAAGTTCCTGATAATATTTAAATATTTTGTCAAAATATGATCATATTTTGTGCATCTAAATTTTAGTCATGTGGTACAAGCAAAATCCATATGCAGAAAAATAATATGGGGCAGTGATATTTATTTATTTATTTATTTATTTATTTATTTATTTAAACTTCTTCATAATATTTAAATATTTTGTCAAAATATTAAATTTTGTGAACCCAATCATGTAGTACAATCAAAATTCCCAAAAATATGGGTCAGTGATTTATTTATTTATTTACTTACTTCCTTATTTATTTACTTACTTACTTAACTAACTTCTTAACTGCTTATTAATATTTTAAAAATATTTTTGTATTTTGCAAACACACAAAACATAAAACATGATAATATCATTTCATCAGTTCAGGGGTGCGTTTCCCAAAAGCATCGTAAGCTAACTATGGTAGTTAGTTCCATTGAAATCTATTGGTAACGACGGAACTTACGTCCATAGTTGCTTTCGGGAAACGGACCCCAGGTTAGTAGTTATTATTAGTAGTAGTGGTAGTGTATATATATCTAAAACATTTATTATTATTATTATTATTATTATTATCATTATTGTTCTTCTTATTATTGTTGTTGTGGTTGTTGTTATTATTATTATTCATTTATAATTACAATTTAAATTGAATCATTTTTATTATTATTTTATTATTATTATTACTATAATAATTATTATTATTAATGCTAAGGATGTTGTTCTTATTATTTATTTATAATTACAATTTAAAGTTAATTATTTTACTGAATTATTTAATTAATTACTTTTTACATTATTATTATTATTATTATTATTAATTATTAATTATTATTATTGCTGAGGATGTTGTCATTTATTTATAACTACAATTTAAATTAAATTATTTTAGAAAATAATTTCATTATTTTTTACATTTTATTATTATTATTGCTGTAGTTGTTGTTATTATTATTCATTTATTCAGTTATTATTGTTATTATTATTCCTTTATAAATACAATTTAGATTTAATTATGTTTTTAATTTTATAAAACCATTTAATTATTATTATTCATTAGTATTCTTATTATTCTTATTATTGCTGCAGTTGTTCTTGTTATTATTCCTTTATAATTACAATTAAAATCTAATTATTTTTTATTGTATAAAATAATTTTTTATTATTATTATTATTATTATTATTGCTGCAGTTGTTATTGTTGTTTTATAATTACAAATTAAATGTAATTATTTTTTATTTTGTAAAATAATTGAATTATTTTATTATTATTATTATTATTATTATTATTATTATTATTGCTGCAGTTTTTATTGTTATTCATTTGTAATTACAATTTAAATGATTTATTTATAAAATAAAATTATTTCATTTTTTATTTTATTTTATTATTATTATTATTTTACTGCTTCTGGGTTGTTATTATTATTCATTTATAAGTACAGTTTAAATGTAATTATTTTATTATTTTATGAAATAATTTAATTTTTAAATTTTTTATTATTTTATTCTTTTTATTACATTTTAATATAGTATTTTTTTTAAATTACTTTGGTTTTTTGTTTGTTTTTTTTTAATGATAGTGTACCCTCGCATGTATTCAAGGTGTAAGAAAATGTTATTTACATGTTAGTTACACCACATAACATTTATACATTTCGTGGAATTTTTTTCTGAAAGTGGTACAAAACCATATGAAACCACAATGAACTCAAAGCTTCTAAGAAATTAGCACGTGTCTTAAACTAGATCATTAATTAGCAAAAGATCAAGTATTGCAAGGGCACTTTTCTAGCATCTAAATGCTATAGCGAAACAGGCTGGACATGGCCTCGGGGCTTTGGAAATGCTTTTGGACTGTGGGAGGAAGACCCTGTCCCAAGAGGGGGCAGCGGGGCTGAGGGTGGAGGCGCTGACGTTCACCCGCAGTGAGCTTCACCAGCTCCAGAGAAAAGAGTGGGCGAACGGTCAATGCCCAGTTCAAACCGCCTCAGGGCCGAGAGCTGCAGAAAACCGCTTATTCTTCCACTGCATGCCAGGAAAAGACCTATGCTTAGTGAGCTATGCATTGTAAGCTAAACAAAGACATATTTTGGATTCAGGGTCCAAAATGAACAGAAAAACACAATCGACCAATGCTAGGACAATCAGGAACCACCAAATAGGGCCTGTGACGATCAAACAAAGATAATTGGCAGTATGACAAGTAGCTTTTTAAAGTTTATGGTTGATGGTAGGTTTAAGAGTGTCTAGTCCATGTTTGAGTAAAATTAATGTGTTTTAACTGTTCTGTAGGTCGTTTAAACTGGTGGTCCACCATGTGCACCAGCTGTAAGAAGCTACTACCATTAGCGACAACAGGAGATGGCAACTGTCTTCTGCATGCAGCTTCTTTAGGTGAGACTTTCTAAATTGAAACACCTGCAACATCAGGTGATATTCCTTTAAATAGAAATACTCCACTGTTGTATGTTTCTGAATACTATGGTGTCATGTGTCTGGCTATCTGTGTTTTCCAGGAATGTGGGGCTTTCACGACCGGGATCTGGTGCTGCGGAAGAGTCTGTATGCCATGATGAAGAGCGGAGCGGAGAGAGAAGCTCTGAAGAGGAGGTGGAGGTGGCAACAGACTCAACAGAACAAAGAGGTTGGCAACTAATACGCAAAGTACACTCATTTGGAGTGAATGCTTAGCGTATACGTGCTGAATGCATACATAGCCTTTCTAAGTATACAGTAGTCAACATTTGAAGTGGATCACAACCTTTCAACAAAGTTGTCCTAAAACCAAACTAAAACCTGCTCTTGTCTTAGGACAACTTTGCTAAACTTTTGTTCACTACTATATACCATCTGATAGCATGCATGAACACAGCTGCTCAACACATGCACTGAAACATGTAATCTTGGTCCTTTAATCTTGTTCCAGTGTTTGTACTGTTTTTCTCCAGAAGCTATGAATGATAAAAATGTCTTTGTACTTTTACTTATATACTTTAGTTGCGTGTATCTCTAAACCCACTCATGCAAGTACACATCAGCATGACCATCTGTTGTTGTTTCGTCTCATTCATTTAATTTTTTACTGTAAAACAACAGGCCAGTCTCGCCAACTTAAGGACAAACTACGGTAATTGTGTCTACAGTAGTTGTTGTTGTTTTGTCTCATTTGTATAATTTTTGACTGTGAAACAACAGGCCAGTGTCGCCACCTTGTGGACAAACTACAGTGATTGGCGGTAGATGTGTCTCCAGTGTCTCCAGTCGTTTAATTTCTACTGTCACCACTTTGTGGACAAACTACAGTACTTGGCTGTAATTGTGTCTTCGGTAGTTGGTTGTTGTTTCGTCTCATTCGTTTAATTTTTGACTAAAATAACAACAGGCCAGTATCGCCACCTTGTGGACAAACTACAGTGATTGGCGGTAATTGTGTCTCCAGTATGTTGTTGTTGTTTCGTCTCATTCGTTTAATTTCTTCTGTCGCCACTTTGTGGACAAACTATAGTAATTGGCTGTAATTGTGTCTTCGGTAGTTGGTTGTTGTTTCGTCTCATTCGTTTCATTTTTGACAGTGAAACAACAGGCCAGTATCGCCACCTTGAAGACAAACTACAGTGATTATGTCTTTGGTAGTTGGTTGTTGTTTCGTCTCATTCGTTTCATTTTTGACAGTGAAACAACAGGCCAGTATCGCCACCTTGAAGACAAACTACAGTGATTGGCAGTAACTGTGTCTCCAGTATGTTGTTGTTGTTTTGTCTCAATCGTTTAATTTCTACTGTCGCCACTTTGTGGACAAACTACAGTACTTGGCTGTAATTGTGTCTTCGGTAGTTGGTTGTTGTTTCGTCTCATTCGTTTAATTTTTGACTGTAAAACAACAAGCCAGTATCGCCACCTTGTGGACAAACTATAGTAATTGGCAGTAACTGTGTCTCCAGTATGTTGTTGTTGTTTCTGTTGTTGTTTTGTCTCATTCATTTAATTTCTACTGTCGCTACTTTGTGGACAAATTACAGTAATTGGCTGTAATTGTGTCTTCGGTAGTTGCTTCTTGTTTCATCTCATTCGTTTAATTTTTGACCGTGAAACCTTGTGGACAAACTACAGTGATTAGCAGTAATTGTGTCTCCAGTATGTTGTTGTTGTTTAGTCTCATTTGTTTCATTTTTACTGTCGCCACTTTGTGGACAAACAACAGTAATTGTGTCTTCAGTAGTTGGTTGTTACGTCTCATTTGTTTAATTTTTGACTGTGGAACTACAGGCCAGTGTCGCCACCTTGTGGACAAACTACAGTGATTGGCGGTAATTGTGTCTCCAGTAGTTGTTCATTTTGTCCACCTTGTGGACAAACTACAGTAATTGGTTGTAATTGTGTCCCCAGTATGTTGTTGTTGTTTCGTCTCATTCGTTTCATTTTTACTGTCACCATTTTGTGGACAAACTATGGTAATTGGCAGTAATTGTGTTTCCAGTAGTCTGTTGTTGTTTTGTCTTATTCGTTTAATTTTTTTTAAATCAGGCCATCAGGCCAGTGTAGCCACCTTGCAGACAAACTACGGTAATTGGTGTTAATTGTGTCTCCAGTATTTTGTTGTTGTTTTGTCTTATTCGTTTCATTTTTGACTGTGAAACAACAGGCCAGTGTCGCCACCTTGTGGACAAACTACGGTAATCGGCGGTAATTGTGTCTCCATATGTATGAGCATGTGTGACCTAATTTTTCGCCATTTTGTAACTAACTTTTAGCATTTGTTTTAGCATATTAGCCCTCACACATACCAAAAATACCAATAATAAAACATATACTTAATACTAAGTATTTTTACAGTATTGTTATGCTAATATGGTGTTAGCTGTACTTCTAGTTTGTGTTCCCCTTGTTTCATGTTTCTTCTCATCGTCAATTTGTTTCTTTAAGTGCCTACTTAGATATTACAAGCACAATTTATGCACTTCCTACAAGTAGTTTGGTAAGAATCCATCTGCCAAGTGTGTAGTTGTAAAGCGTAAACACTAGCCTGCAGTTCATAATGGCTCTCCCCATAAACACCTCTGCAGATTAGCTTGTGCATTTCCTCCACAGCTTTTAGCGTAAGAGCTTATTGCTGTAACAGCATACCGGAGGACAGGAAATCAGCAGTGTGATCGATAGCAAATCCTTGAATTCTTTATTAGCTGCACTGTTTTCATTGTCCTGAAGGCCTGGAGCTCTTGAATCAGCTTCTGCTGAACAAGTATCAGTGATTAAAGTCGTATGAAATGAGTGGGTGCGGATGGAGTGAAAATGTTTGTGTGAGAGGTGGAGGAGAGCACACGAGTGGGTGTGTTTCCTATAGAACTTGCGCATGTTGATGCCATTGAGATAAAACAGACTATAAAACTGAAAATAAAGTGCATGTGCAGAGGAAAAGATTTACATTTGTTAAATACGTTCAGAGGTTTTCGCTTACGTTTGTGCAACCTTCTGCTTTTCCATTTACTAACGAAATGTTTTAACTTGCTTTATGCGTGTCAGCATGGTCCAAATTATGCATACTGCAAAAAAATGCCAAATTTAGCAATAAGAGCATAGACAGCTGTCAAACTGACATTTAGCCCTGTCAGTATATTGTCAGCACTGACATAAAATACACAATTTAATTAAGATTATAAAAGTAAAAAAAAAAAAAAAAAACATAATCAACATATTTCTTTTAGGACATAAGCAATAACCTATCTGTCTTTCTATCTACGACAGAGTATGAATACAAATATTTCTACAAAATATGCATAATGTACCCACAAAAATAGCAAAAAGAATATTAATTAAAAATTGTATTATTTCTTTTTAAATTTAAAATGACTGTTTTATGAAATTATTTTTATCTATTTATTTTTATTTTTAAAATTTGTTTTTATTATCACAACTTTTTCAATTTTAGATAAAAATAAATTTAAAAACATTCTAATAAATATCTAGAAGAAATACTTAAGAGTATAAATGAAACATTTTATCGTTTTCAATTAAATTTAAAATTAATGTTTTATTAAATTATTTTTATTGTTTTTATTTTTAAAATATTATTTTTTATTTACTGAAGATTTTACTTTTATGTAAAAAATACATTAAAAAAAAGTTCTAATAAATATCTAGAAAATGTAATTATAATAATTATTATCATTCTTATAAACTGAAAAAGAATTTTTATGTATTTATTTTTATTTCTGAAATATAATTTTTTATTACTAAAAATGTTCTTTTATATAAAAATAAAGGTAAAAACATTCTAATAAATATCTAGATTATTTAAGTATAAAATGAAATATAAACAAA
Source organism: Labeo rohita (assembly GCF_022985175.1). Classification (NCBI taxonomy): domain Eukaryota; kingdom Metazoa; phylum Chordata; class Actinopteri; order Cypriniformes; family Cyprinidae; genus Labeo; species Labeo rohita. The sequence goes on from NC_066893.1 coordinate 9,742,537, forward strand.
TTATTAATATTTTATTATGTAGTATTTAATTATTTATATTTCTTTTTGAGTTTGATGGGTATTAATTTATGATCCGAGTACAGGCAGTTTTGAATTTCTATAAAATATGTATAATATACCTACAAAAATACTAAAAAGAGTATTAATTAAAATTAATTGTATTAATTATTATTCAATTTATAATTAATATTTTATTAAATTATTTAAAATATTATTTTTGTTGTTACAAAAAATAAAAATTAAAAAAATATAAAATTTTATTATGAAATGAAATATAAATAAATCAATAATATTATAGTATTATATATGTAATTATTTATATTTCCTGAGCTTTTTTTAATAAATATGATTTATTTATGATCTGAGTACAGGCGCTTTCTATAAAATATGCATAATATACATATATACATATTATTATTACATAGTATTACATAATATACATATTATTAAATATATAATATAAATATCTAGAAAATTCAATTATAAAATAAAATATAAATTCATTAATAAATATTATATTTGTTCATATGTATGTATATATATATATATATGTGTGTGTGTGTGTGTGTGTATGTGATTATTTGTATTTCTTGAGTTTAATGCATTTTTAATAAATATAAAGTGTTGATTTATAATCTGTGGACAGTCAGTTTTGACAGGTGTGATGGATATAAAATGGAACATCTCTGAATAATATGAAGGGGAAATGTTGTAAATCAGCAATATATTCTCTCTGTGTCTGTAGTCGGGGCTGGTGTACACCGAGGAGGAATGGGAGAGAGAGTGGAACGAATTGCTGAAGCTGGCCTCCAGTGAGCCGCGCACACACTTTAGCAAGAACGGCAACTCCAGCGGAGGGTAACGCTCACCCACACACCCTCACATACAAACACACTTACATCTTGTTATGTCACATTCACTTGTCTTTCCATTCCCACCTACTGTATACATGTTTAACTACAAAAACATTTACAACTATAGGTTTACATCAGATGCTACAAAAAATATCAGCCTCCCACACACATTTACCCATCATAACACACACGTACGCGTTACTAAATACGTATGTAAATTTTGGCATTAACCAGTATTTCATAAGTGATGTGTAATAATTTCCACTTCAAGGTTGAAATCAAATGCAGTCAAACTGATGGCAAACTATGGGATGTCCCAGGTTCCCACAGACCATCACACTGCACTCAGACTGCCATTAGAGGCCACTAGAGATAAACTCCATCCCATATCCTCACTTAACACATGACCTTTAGATGGACACTATCCCATTAGACAAAACACAAAGAACCCATCAAAAGCCACCCTTTGCAATCTGGATGAGTGTTGCAGTGCTTGGAGAAAACTGTAGTGATGTTGATTTTATTTTGTGGTCAAAAAATCACTTTGTGTTCATTTAAAGGTGCGACACTGCCACCTGGTGGTACATTATAGTCACATTATAGTTGCTTCATTCAGAATAGCATACTGCCATACTGCTACTCTTTCTGTAGTATTTCTAGTATGCCTAGTAAAAGCTTGATTAGCTGGTTCAGGTGTGTCTAATTGGGGTTGGAGCTAAAATCTGCAGGACACCAGCCCTCCAGGACAGAGTTTGGGCACTGCTGATGTATACACTGTCCTCCAAAAGTTTGGAAACACCCTAGAAAAGTGGGGTTTTGGACATTATTGGCATGAATCCTTTTTATAATCCTTGATAAGAGACAACACAAACTATGAAAACATATTTTATTACATAAACAGTTTATACATAAAAAAAACTAAATTTTCAATTTATCAAATTATCCACCATTAGCAGCTATTACAGCTCTGCATAATCTGGGTTTAAATTCAATGTATTCTAAACTTAATTGTCAATCAATTGTTTAAGCTATTAAGGTGTGCTGACCCAAAAATCTTTTAAAAACCTGGGCCAAGTTTAAACCAGTAACCAGGCATCACAGCTGGCAAAGGGGCATGTCTGACTTTGACATGTATATATTGCCATTATTATGTAATCAAAATGAAAATTATTATTGCTGGTCTTCAATGATAATGTCAAGTTACTTTAATGTATTTGCACCAAAAAATGATAAGGATTTATTCTGATATCATCCAAAACCACACTTTGCCAGGGGTGTTTCCAAACTTTTGGAGGGCAGTGTACTATATCTGAATGACTGGATGGCCGAATTAACTGGATGACTGGATTTATTTTATTGTATTGTATTTCAGCTTTATTTAGATTTATTATTATTATTATTATTTTTTTTTTTTTTTTTTTTTGACCATACAATGAAAGTCAACAGGCTATAATGCAGTGTTACTTTAGTATTATTTATATACTATTATAGTTTTATGAACATTTTAAAATGGAATTTCTCTTTATATTTTAGTTCTTATTTTATTTTTAAATTCATGTTACGTCTTTAATCTTTTTATATGCTATGGTCGCTTTATTATTATTATTATTGTTATCATTATTATATTTTATTATTTATTATATTATTTTTATTATTTATTATTATTATTTTTTTGTTTTTGTTTTTTCACTTGATAATTTTAATACTTGTCTAATATTTATGTTTTATTTCATTTCAGCTTTATTTCAATTTTTTTAAATTATTATTATTATTTTTGACCATACAGTGAAAGTCATTTTACATTTTTAATCCTTTTTTTTAATATGCTCTAGTCATTTTTATTAGTTTTCATTTTTTTGTTATTTTAATTTTAATTTTAGTACTTTAGCTTATTCCAGTTTGTTGCTGAGGCAACATTTTTAATTCTTTTAATCCAGTGTTTCTAATTTATTTAATTTTATTTCAGCTTCATTTAAATTTTATTATTATTATTATTATTATTTTTGACCATACAATGAAAGTCAATTGGCTCCAATGCAGTGTTACTTTATTATTTATATACAATACTATAGTTTTTATGAACATTTTGAAATAGCATTTCTCTTTATATTTTAGTCCTTATTTTATTTTTAAATCCATGTTACATCTTTAATCTTTTTTATATGCTATAGTTGCTTTTTTTAATTATTATTTTTTTTTTTTTATTATTATTATTATTATTATTATTATTATATTTAATTATTTATTATATTATTTTTATTTTTTATTCTTTTTTGTTTTAGTTTTTTTTTTTTCACTTGCTAATTTTAGTACTTATCTTATTCTAATATTTATGTTTTATTTCTTTTCAGCTTTATTTCAGTTTTTTATTTATTTATTTATTTATTTTTTTTTTTTTTTTGACCATACAGTGAAAGGCATTTTACATTTTTAATCTTTTTTTAATATGCTCTAGTCATTTTTATTAGTTTTAATTTTTAGTTATTTTTATTTTAATTTTAGTACTTTAGCTTATTCCAGTTTGTTGCTGAGGCAACATTTTTAATTTTTTAATCCAGTGTTTCTATTTTATTTTATTTTATTTTATTTTATTTTATTTTATTTTATTTCAGCTTCATTTCAATTTTTTTATATTTTTATTTTTATTTATTTATTTATTTATTTTTGACCATACAATGAAAGTCAGTTGGCTCCAATGCAGTGTTACTTTATTATTAATATACTATTATAGTTTTTATGAACATTTTGAAATAGCATTTCTCTTTCTATTTTAGTTCTTATTTTATTTTTAAATGCATGTTACATCTTTAATCTTTTTTATGTGCTATAGTTGCTTTTTTTTAATTATTTTGTTTTTATTATTTTATTATTATTATTATTATATTTAATTATTTATTATATTATCTTTTATTCTTTTTTGTTTTAGTTTTTTTTTTCACTTGCTTATTTTAGTACTTATCTTATTCTAATATTTATGTTTTATTTAATTTCAGCTTTATTTCAATTTTTTATTTATTTATTTATTTTTTACCATACTGTTAGAGTCATGTTACATTTTTAATCTCTTTTTAATATGCTGTAGTCATTCTTATTAGTTTTAATTTTTTTGATATCTTTATGTGACTTTTTTGTTATTTTTATCTGACATTTTTTACATTTTTTACTTTTTTTTTTTACTTAGTGATAACAGCATTGGTCTAATACAACAACAAAGTAGCATGCTAATTTTTTAAAGTAGTATTTAATATATACTGTGTAATGTAGTGTGCAGAAGCAGTATGATTCCGATTTTTCTGAAATTGGTCTTTCAAATCCATAACCTGGAACTGGAAACACTCGCCTTAAATATGAAGTGTATTTTTCATAGTTAAAATACTTTTCCTTTCTCAGTTTCACATTCAGAGAACTACAAGTAAACCACTTGTAGGCCGATTCCTCTCAAAAGTGCAACTCTGTGTCTCTGTGCTGTTTTCAAAACATTTCTTTGTTTGTTTGAGAATCCGACCAGCCCAGCATAGCAACACTGACTCAACCAATAACGTGCATTTGGAATATTTCTTCAGCCAATGGCAGACGGGGGACAGTTTGTTTTGGTAACCTGTTTGAAAACAGTCCATAATTGTGCAATTCCATTTGGTGACGCTGATGCTGCAGAGGTTATTTCACCTTTAACTGAGCATGCGTCTACCAGTACAGTTGATCTTAGGTCACAGATCAGCGTAGTGGAAACTCTGCGCTGGCAGACAGCAGTTTGGTTTGCTTTCTCCTCTAAGTAGTGTCAACTGAAGCGCTGCGGTCAAAAGAGTTTCGACCAAATCTTGCTTCAGGAGGAAACTTACCCCTTACCTTTAATCTGCCTTCTGAAGTCACGTTGACTAGAAGTGAAAGCATCAACCACCAGGTCTCCGGTCATGCCTCAGAGTCTTCTGGATTGGAAAATACAGCTTCCTGTTTTTGTCAGAGCGATCAGGGTTGTGTCTACTCTCACAATAGTGAGCTAAATATGAACCGGTTCCTTTTTTTGGCATGTAAAAGAGCCAACAGATTGAAATGTGAGTTTATTCAGGTAATGAGTGTAATATACAATGTTTTGTACTGTAAGTCTATAGCAGTGTTTTTGAAAGTGCAGTTTGTAACGTAAGGGATGCATTATTATATGGCTCTGTGCGATGATGAATAATCTAGTTAACGCATGAAGGATATAATTTGGAAAGGTTTGCTTATTAAAAAGTTTTTTATGTGTTTGGCTGCATTGCCGCAATAGAAAAAGAACGATTTTTATAATGCTGCACTCTCACAATATCACAATATCTTTATTTTTAAAGGGATAGTTCACCCAAAAATTGCAATTTATGTCATTTCTGTCACGTTCTGACACGTTCAAGACCAAGAAAGGTAGTAAGGACTTCATTAAAATAGTCCATGTGATATCTGTGGTTCAACTGAAGCTGCAAGAATACCTTTTGTGCGCAAAGAAAACAAAAATACGACTTTATTCAACAATTTCTTCTCTTCCGTGTCAGTCTTCGACGCGCGTTCATGATAGCACCACACATGCGTGTTGTGTTGCTGTATTGCTAAATTACTATATATGAGGTATGAGATGTTATATTGTTATCTTACTACTGTATATTACTATAAATATGGCCACATACACGCAAGTTTCAGGAGTAAAAGCCGCATTTAATCCACATTTGTTGCTAAGGCAACATTTGTAATTTTTTTTTTTTTTTTTAATCCAGTGTTTCTGTTTTATTTTATTTCAGCTTCATTTTAATTTTTTTAATTAGTTTTTTTATTACACAATATTATTCCAGTTTGTTGCTGAGGCAACATTTTTAATTTTTATTTTTTTAATCCAGTGTTTCTATTTTATTTTAGTTCAGCTTCATTTTAATTTTATTATTATTTTTATTTTTATTTTTTGACCATAAAATGAAAGTCAGTAGGCTCCAATGCAGTGTTACTTTATTATTTTATACTTTTATAGTTTTAATAAACATTTTGAAATATTTTATTATTTTATTTTTAAATTCATGTTACATCTTTATTTATAATTAATCTTATTCTAATATTTTTGTTTTATTTCATTTTAGCTTTATTTCAGTTTTTTTATTTTTTATTTTTTTTTTTTTTTTTTTTTTTTTTACCATACATTGAAAGTCATGTTACATTTTTAATCTTTTTTAATATGCTGTAGTCATTTTTATTAGTTTTATTCGTTATTTAGTTTTTATTATTTAGTAATTTTTATTTGAGTTTTAATTTTAGTACTTTAGCTTATTCCGGTTTGTTGCTGAGGCAACATTTTTATTTTATTTTATTTTATTTTTTATTTTATTTCAGCTTCATTTCAGCTTCATTTCAATTTATTTATTTATTTATTTATTTTTTACCATACAATGAAGCTTAATAGGCTCCAATGCAGTGTTATATTTTATAACACCTCTTTATATTTTAGGTCTTATTTTATTTTTAAATTCATGTTGCATCTTTAATCTTTTTAAATGCTATAGTCGCTTTTTTATTATTTTGTTTTTTATTTTTATTATTATTATTATTATTATTATTATTATTATTATTTCTATATATATATATATATATATATATATATATATATATATATAATTCTTTTTTTTACTTGCTAATTTTAGTACTTAATCTTGTTCTAATATTTATATTTTGGAAATAAAATATATTTTATTTTATTTTAGCCTTATTTCAATTTTTAATTTTTTTTTTTTTTTTGACCATATAGTGAAACTCATGTTACATTTTTAATCTTTTTTAATATGCTGTAGTCATCTTTATTAGTTTTAATTTTTTAGTTATGCACACGCTGCAAATTTCAGGAGTGACAACCACATTTAAATGCATGAGTGAGTCCCGTAAATTATCATTTCACGTGTGAACGGAACAGCAATCACTCATGCATTTCTAACCATAGCAACATTTTGGTGTCTTGCAGGAGTAAATAAGGACTTAGCTGTTTGGTATCTGCCTTTTTTTTTGGCTGAAGACTGTTTTTGTCCGTCGATTACAAACTAAACTACCGCTGATAGACGCGCTGTGTTTTGTTTATGCTCGGGAGGCTGCTTTAGAGAGCGCTGTCTTGCAGTGTTGCCATGTCCTCATATTTACAAGTGCTTTTAGGCATGTAGTTTGGTCTTAGCTCATTAAGCTACGCTCTTTATAGAGTAAATTAAGCGGCAGGGCTCTACACTTGCTCTTCTTTTTAAAAAATTAACAACTAGTCCCGTGTCAAAATGTGCTTTTCTTTCATTATTATTTTCTTGCATCTCACATACTGACGAAAGCACATTTCTGATGCATGTTCAGATATGTCATTAACAACTAGTCGTTCAGTTCGGTTCTATACACACCGTGTAGAATTTCTGTAAATGCAGTTGTCATTGTATTTTTCAGAAGTTAATGTGGTTATCGAATGCGGATGTCACTCCTATATTTTAGTGAATTATGTGTGTACAGAATGCGTTTAAGGAGTAAAAGTGAACTGACAACCGAATTTATCTGCAGTGTGTACTGATAAAGTGCTTGAAGTGTGTCAGTTTTTTTCTACTATTATATTTTGCAAAAACATCACATGCTATACATGTTTTGTGTAATATTTTAAAAGTGTGCAAGTAGTTCATTTAGAACACAGCCGTAGTTGATTAAAATTGATGATTATCCAAAAATTCTTATTTGGTTTTACGGAGTGTGACAGGTGTAGTCTGAAGCTCTTTTAAAAATGTGGTCGATCATTAGACGTAACATTACAGTGAATTGTAAGCTGCTGTACCTTGATTTAATTTTCTTACTTGCATTAGTAAAGAATTACTTTCTTTGACAAATATGTCACTATATGTGTATGTGTGTCTCCAAAAGGGTTGATAACTCAGAAGACCCGGTTTACGAGAGCTTGGAGGAGTTCCATGTGTTTGTACTTGCCCATGTTCTGAGAAGACCTATCGTGGTGATCGCCGACACCATGCTCAGAGACTCTGGAGGGGAAGGTAAGACCGCATTTGCTTTTCTAGCTAGAACAGGGTGCTCAACTCCAATCCTGATCAAACACACCTGAACCAAATAATTAGGATCTGAAGGAGCACTTGATAATTACAGACAGGTGTGTTTGATCAGGGTTGGAACTAAACCGTGCAGGAAGGAAGATCTCCCTTCCTGAGCTAGAATATGTGCAGTTTTTCATTCATACCACTAGAGGGCTACATAGTGCTTTTTATGTAAAACCTATTTCATTAGAAAACAACTTTATTTTCTGGTTGAAAACCAATTAAAGCTGTTATCTGGAGTTATTAAACAGCTGATAACTCAACTTTGTGTGACTGTAATTACATGCTCGAATGCTTCTGAAGGATTAGCGTGCCCAAAAATTAAAATTCTGTCATTTACTCACCTTCACCCTGTTCCAAACCATGACTTTCTTACAAACTTTTGCTTACGAACTTTAAAAATGACACAAAGCAGAACTAAATTAAAAATATTGTCTTCCCTAGTTCCTCTTGTAATGCTCATGAGAGAAGTAGATTCATTAACAAACTAGTCTTTTGAGTCAAATCTTTTCAGTGACTCAGTTTAAGATTCTAAATGATTCATTCACAAGTTGGGACTGATCCAAAGACGATCCACTGGAGGGGAAGATTAGACTTATTTAATAAGATAATTAGATTTTTTGCATGAACTACTTCTTTAAGATTCAGTTTCACCAGTGTCAATGAAACATTTGAGTATGAGTTTAGTCTTTAAATGGATATTTCAGCCAATTATAATTTTACAAACCCTCATGTCATTCCGTAAGACTTCATCTTTGGAATCCAAATTAAGATATTTTTGATGAAATCCAAGAGCTTTCTGACCCTGCATAGGCATCAGCGGTACTACCATGTTCAAGGCCCAGAATGGTAGTAAAGACATTGTTAAAATAGTCCATGTGACATTAGTGGTTCAACCGTAATGTTATGAAAAATAGACAAAGCTTTTTATGTGCTTACCTTGCAGCTTTTGCACCCATTCCCTTCGGAGGGCTGTACCTGCCGTTGGAGGTGCCTCCCAACCGCTGTCACTGTTCCCCGTTGGTCCTGGCCTACGATCAGGCTCACTTCTCCGCCCTGGTGTCCATGGAGCAGAGAGACCAGCAGAGAGAGCAAGGTAGACCATCGCAACAGACTGAATCAAACAATCACATAATAAGATGATACAGCTGGGGTTAAGTAACTATGTCTAATTGATATAAAATCCAATCTTGACTCTGTTGGATGCTTTAGGGTAGGGATGCTAAGTAGATTAAAAAGTTTTACAGTCAATAATTTATTAAAAAAAAACCTATTTAAAATCTGTTCTAGTTACTGTTGAGAAGTAAATTAAAGCCACTGAGTCAACTGAGACAACAAAATGGAAACATCTGGAGAAATAGCATAAAAACAGTTTCAGTGTTGATACTGGATACTTAATTGTGCATGCTTATTTTCCACGTATTTTTACATTTAGACCTTTGTGGTCATCTAATGCTTACTTAAATTTAATCTTTAAAACACTTAAATGTAATCTCTAGAAAACTTTAAAATTGTGAGGCCTAAAAGCAGTTGTAGCATTTAATTTTATTTATTTATTTTAAAATACATTTATACAAAATAGTATGGAAGTTTACTATCACTTATATATATGATGAAAATAATTATTGATCTATTTTAGTGCATTTTTTGTGTAAAGAAGATGCCTAAATGCAGTCATAGCATTTAATTTAATTTATTTATTTTTAAATACATTTATACAAAATAGTATGGAATTTTACTATCACCCATTTATGTGATGAAAATAATTATTGATTTATTTTTAGTGCATTTTTTTGTGTAAAGAAGATACATAATGTTGTGATGTGATGCGTAAATGCAGTCATTTTTTATATATATGTATACAAAATAACTATCACCAATGAAAATAATAAAAAATATATATATATTGATTTATTTTTTTTAGTGCATGCCTAATACATTTTTTGAAAATCATATTTTTAATTTTAAAATTCAGTTGATAGGGAGATTTTTTTTGCCTTTTTATTTATTTATTTATTTATTATATATAATAAATAATATATATGTATATTATATATATATAATATACACAATGTTGTGATATGATGCCTAAATGCAGTCATAGCATTCAACTTTTTTTAAAAATATATTTCTACAAAATATTATTGAATTTTACTATCACTCATTTATGTGATGAAAATAATGAAAAAATATATATTTTTAGTGCATATATACATTTATTGAAAATCCTATTTTTTTATTTTAATATCCAATTGATGTTTTGCATTTCATTTATTTATTTATTTATTAAGAATATACATAATGTTGTGAAGTGATGCCTAAATGCAGTTGTAGCATTTAATTTTATTTTTTAAATATATTTCTACAAAATAGTATGGAATTTTACTATCACCCATTTATGTGATGAAAATAATGAAAAAAAAAAAAAAATATATATATATATATATATATTTTTTTTTTTTTTTTTAGTGCATGCCTAATATATACATTTTTTGAAAATCCTATTTTTAATGTTAAAATCCAACTGATGGGGAGATTTTTGTATTTTGTTTATTTATTTAGAATATACATAATGTTGTGATGTAATGCCTAAATGCAGTCAAAGCATTTAATTTTATTTTTTAAATATATTTATATAAAATAGTATAGAATTTCACTATCACCCATTTATGTGCTAAAAATAATGAAAATATTTACTGATTTATTTTAGTGCATGCCTAACATATACATTTTTTTTAATTCTTATTTTTAATGTTTAATCCAATTGATGGGAAGATTTTTAAATTGTTATTTTTATTAAAAAATCAAATGTTGAAATTCCCAGGTAGTATTACTTCAGGTTCATGCATCACACTTGAAATCCAGGTATGCACTGAAAATGTGCATGCTAGGCAGATTTTGCATATTGTAGAATTAGTATGAAAAGCATATTAGTATGCATTTCTGAAGTGTATATCCCTGAAGTGTAATTATAATGCTGGTTTATTCATTCCACTGAAATTAACTTGAAATTATAGCAAAGACCGGACTCGAAGCCGTCTCATGCTAAATGAATAATGCAGACCTGAATCTGATCTAATTACCTTTGATCAATTATTAAAAGAACATTTCGTAGACTACGGTCGATCAGAGATTGAGACAGAGAGAGAAAAAAAATAAGGAATTATAAGGTTTAATACACTGTTTCAGACTCTCTCCGGGAGTCTGGCTCCCAGTTAAGGACATTATTAGCTGTCTGTCTGAATTAGAGCCTCCGTTCTAGACCATTATGGCCTATCTTGCGATCTGTGCAGTATAGTATAATGTGCACTATAATGTGCCCCGCCCCCTCAGAAGTCTGTCTGTACACTGCAGTGGTGCCAGTTTGAGCATGAGGTAAAACAACACACAACAGGCTGATGTTGTCTAGGGCTGAATGGGAATGCAGGCAGAGATCCACGCATGCTTATCTCTCTCTCTTGCTCTCTCCAGCCCCCGTTTCACTGACACACTGAAGCTGTCAGTACAGTACAAGCTGTTCTCTTCACATAGACACACACACACTGCAGTTGTCTCACAGTCAGGGCATTTGCCAGGCACAAACACACACCAACTGCCAAGGATGGGCAAAACCTTGCCTGTGGCATGAGACCTTTAGACACCAAAAATCGAATTAATATTGTAGGGGACACCAGGGCTAGTTGTCACACAGGCTATATTTTGATGACTGTAAGTAAAAATCATAATGCATAAATGTGTGTTTTATCTAGCAGTTTCAAATGTCTAAAGCAAAATTGCTTAAAATCAGAATATTTTTTGTCATTTTTAACCACATTTTTCTAGAAAGGTGTCTTGTTTTTATTGAGGTGAGATATACCAAGTTGATACTTTTAACTTTAAATGTAGCAGTTTTGTGATTTTTATGATCATTTTTTCCTCGTATATTGTGAAAACATACCCTGTAATAACAATGGAAATTTTCAAATAGCTTTTTGTAGTCATAACAGAAATTCACTTTCAGAAAGGAACCAACCCTGAGAAGTGTTCACTAGAAAATAGTCAAAAGTTTGACAACTAGCCCCAGTTACACGTTCATTTTCCAATAAATTACTCCTTAAAGAACATATTTGATGTGGTTTTCTGCCACAATATGAATATAGACAGTATTGTCTGTAGTTTATGTAAATAACATGTCTGGGTGATATAGAGAACCACCGGTAGATGGCGTGCTGTCCTTTTGTTAACCGCAGGAAACCTCCTCACATACCCTCACGTACCCATTGACCCCAAAAGCATGTGGTCGGTTTGAAGCAGTGGGTTGTTGACAGATTAGAGGCCTTCACTGTAGTCACATTTCTCCAGGATATGAATGGCTACTCGGAAAACACAAGAAAAACACCTTGCACACTCCCGTCTGGAATACCTCCACCTTTCTGCGAAGTGTGTAATTTATCTCTACAGGAAACTGTGGGATAAACAACCTTTTTTAGAAAGGTGTCAGTTATATATTATATTACAATAAAAGTGACATTACATTTAGTAACTTTTAAAGTAAACACAATTTACTGACTCCAAGTAGGTTTTAAAAGACCTGAGCTACTTTGTCTGATAAAGTTTTGACAGGTTAGAAACTTTCCTTAATGGATTAGTTCACTCCAGAATTTAAATTTTCTGATAATTGACTCACCCCCATGTCATCCAAGATGTTTATGTCTTTCTCTCTTCAGTAGAAAAGGTTTTTTGAGGAAAACATTCCAGGATTTTTCTCCATATAGTGAACTTTAATTGGATCCAACAGGTTGAAGGTCCAAATTGCAGTTTCAAAGCAGCTTCAAATGGCTCTACACGATCCCAGCCGAGGAATAAGGGTCTTATCTACCAAAACAATCTGTCATTTTCAGTTGGAAGGGTCACACGTGGTTAGTTGTTTGTCTGTGTACTTTGGTTCAAAAAGGTAGGGTATGGCGAAAAACTCCATCTCGATTTTTCCTCCAACTTTAAAAATGTCATTGTTATCTTACCTTTTTGTGTATAAGGCGTTTGACTTTCTTTGCTTGTTCGCTTTGTAAACACTGCGTCGGTTTTCTGTCTCCGTCACACATGACCTTTCCAACATGATTACGTAATGCGTGAAGTCCAGCTAGTGCGAGACGAGCATTTGTGGTTAAAAAGTATAGAAATGTTTATTATTTTTAGAAAATGACTGATCGTTTTTGCTAGATAAGACCTTTATTCCTTGGCTGGGGTTCTGGAGTAAACTAATCCTTTAAGAATGACCTAATGCCAAATTTATTTCAAACTCTCAATAACTTTAAAATGTAATGACTCAGAATCTAAATCTTTCAGAAGTACCTATGGATACACACTGCTACACAGTGAGGTGAAGGAGCGTTTGCTTTAGTTTTTTTTTTTTTTTTCTGAGCCGAATGAGATCATTTGTTGCCGCGTGTCTGGAGACGGTTAGCACCATGAGGCCCCATATACACGTTTACCACTCTTTTACACAAATGCACACCCTCACACAACAGGGCATCTCCCTCTGACTCATTTCCCCTGATTCTATTCTTACCCAGTTGCTTTCTCTCGCTCTCCATCCCTAAAGAACCGCTTGGCCTCTGCCATTTAGGGAAGATCAGTCCAAGCCAACCGCTACATGTGGTTTAGGCCCTAATCTGCTCCTCCCAAACCCCTACCTCCCTTCTTCCACTTCCCGACGGAGAGTCTGTCTCTGTGTGGCTGTCTTGGTGGGTGATACCCCCTCCCCCCCCGGATCTTCCGCTCGGGTCTGCCAGGGAGTGCCCGTCTGCCCAGTGTGTGTTCAGGTGCCAGCGGTTTCTCGAGAACACTGAGACTCTTGTGTGTGTGTGAGAGAGGGAGTTGTGTCAAAAGACCCGTGAAATTTTTCTCTTGTGGCTTGCGATGTATGCTAGCTTTGAAGTATTTCTAAAAGTTAATGAAGTAATTCGTTTTTAGCATGTATGCACATTGAAATTTTACAACTGCATTTTAGTGTCATGTTAAAAAATAAAAATAAATTAGATTACGAGATTAAAGTCATAATATTTCGAGAATAAAGTCAAAATTGCAAGATTAAAGTTGTAATATTTCCAGAATAAAGTTGAAATTACAACAATAAAGTCAAAATATTATGAGAATAAAGTCAAAATAATACAAGAATAATGTCGAAATATTACGAGAATAAAGTTGAAACATTACGAGAATAAAGTAGAAATTACGAGAATAAAGTCATAATACTACAAGAATACAAGCCAAAATAACAGAGAATAAATTTGAAATAACAGAGAATGAGGTCGAAATATTACGAGAATAAAGATGAAATATTACAAAAATAAACACAAAATATTACAAAAATAAAGTCGTAATATTTCAAGAATAAAGATGAAATATTATGAGAATAAAGTAGAAATATTACAAGAATAAAGCCGAAATATTACGAGAATAAAGTCAGAATATTTCGAGAATAAAGTTGAAATATTACAAGAATAAAGACAAAATATTACGAAAATAAAGACGAAATGTTACAAAAATAAAGTTGAAATATTACAAGAATAAAGTTGTAATATTTCAAGAATAAAGTCGAAAATTATTACGAGAATAAAGTTGAAATATTATGAGAATAAAGTAGAAATAATACAAGAATAAAGTTGAAATATTATGAGAATAAAGTCGTAATTTTTCAAGAATAAAGTTTAAATATTATAAGAATAAAGTAGAAATATTATGAGAATAAAGTAGAAATATTACAAGAATAAAGTAGAAATATTATGAGAATAAAGTAGAAATATTATGAGAATAAAGTCAAAGTACTACAAGAATAAAGTTGAAATATTACAAAATAAAGTTGAAATACTACGAGAATAAAGTCAAAATATTTTGAGAAAAAAGTCGAAATGTTTCGAGAATTTATATCGTAGAAATTAAGTTTATAATATTTTGAGAGTATAGCCTCTAGCCTAGGCAACCGGAATATATTATTATTTATTTATTTGTATATTGTTGCGTCTAAGCATCATCTTAATGGGATGAGAAAGAGTCGATTTTAAGGACTCGCCGAAACATCTTAATATCAAGAATATGATATTTATTAACAGACAATAACAATTTCGACTTTATTCTCAAAATATTACGGCTTTAATCCCGTTATCTTAGATTTTTTTTTTTTTTTTTTTTTTTTTTTTTATTGTGGCACTAAAACGGCATCATAAAATTTCAGTATTTTTTTTTTTTTTTTTGAAAAGAAGAGCAAAAATATTGATGACTTATCCTGCACTTGTAGGCGGGTCAATTTTTTGCCAATCAGGTCCTTTAGAATGAAAATGCCCCACCCCTTAAAGAAACAGTTCTCCTAAAAATGAAAATTCTGTAATTAATTACTCACCCTCATGTCGTTCCAAAAATGTATGACCTTTGTTCCTCTTCGGAACACAAATTAAGACGACTTTATTAATCATTTAAGCTAATTGTTAGTTGCTTGTGGAAACATGCTTGCCTTTTTTGTAAATGAAATTTTCATGAAATCTTCAGTTGGTCACTATAAAGATAGCAAAACCTTTCCCTGTTCCTTAAGGTTAGACGTCAGCTAAAAGTCTTTGTCAAGAAAACCAAAATGTGATCAGATATCTTTTATCAACTTTTCTCTTTTTCCACTTGTAATCTTTCTTTAACCACAGGGTAATTGTGATATGTCACTGATTTTAAACTCTTTTGGTGATTTAAGGCCCTTTTGAAGTTTTTTTTTTTCCTGCACGTTGAAGACATACTGAAAGGTTTCCCTGTGCTAGTGCTAGTATTGCTTTAATGCACCTTCGTTTTTCTGTGGGTATACTTTATAAGACACCAGTCAACCAATAGGAAACGCGCGCTGCTATTTTAAGACGTGCCTGTCCAGTTTTACGAAGACCTCTATTTTCTTTGGCATTCAGCAGGCAGCTTTTAAAGTTTCATCTTGAAAGAATGAAAAACCTTCTTGTGCCATGACCAACTCACGCCAAGCTTGGGTTAAAAACATCCAGATTCCTAACATCGCAATCAGTGGTGAGCATCAGAAAGCCTACGGATTTTTCCGTATACAGTTTGCATGTTTTATGTGGCCCTGGAAAATATGCAGGCAATCACATTCCCACGCATGTTTCGGAAGATTCACGACAAAGCTTTGTTTAGCCTAGAGATTATTGTTTACGGTGACTGTAAAATACACAACTGCGAACGAAAACTCCTGAATTCACACCTCATCGAGCACAAGCACGGTTTGCGTGACTAGAGCGGACTAATTGTTTTCCTCAGTGGGCGCAACTGCAGTGATTGATATCACCCAGCAGAGGGGGGAGAGTTGAGAAAACCACAACGATCCCGGGAAATAATGCCTTGGGAGTCACTCTCTGAAGGATTATATCACACATGCCTCACATGACAGATATTCCCGCTCATTGCCTAACTTTCCTGAGGCGGTGCCATGTCGTGCAGCCAGACCCACTCGGCATACATCAACCTCCCCCTCGTGCCAATGGAATAAACTCTGCATGTAATGCGCTTGTAACGTTGCATGTCAGACTCCATGAGCAATGTTGTCTGTCAACAACTTCTGTTTGTATTATCACCGCAGCGCTCAGCGAAAGACCTTATTTACAGTCTCGTCATCTCCTGATTACTCGTCCATTCTCACTCGGATGTTTATGTATTTCGCTTATAGCAACAGACAGACAATGTAGAGATAAAGAAAACCAAGAAATACACTCCACATTCCTTGAGTGAGGGGCTTCGACGTCACCGTTTCAAACGTATGCATTTGAGGCGGGTCAGTCAAGGACAGGTCTACACGGCTGCCAGAAGGGATACAAAATACATTATGCTCTAGTCCCGCAGGGTAGAACTGGCAATGGCGGTGTTTGGACCTGGAACCGGCCCAATTGGTAACAACAATGCGAGCTGAAGCGTGTGAGTGTGTATGCCGGGCCAGAGAAGGGAGGACAGCTGCAGTGTAGGAGTCGGGACACAACCCCACATAGCTCCAGCGTTCACCGTCTGACCCCACTCTGGTGGGAAACTGTATCTGTGTGTGCAACGGGGAACACAATGGGGTGCTTGTTGGTTAGGTTTATGTATGAGTGCATGCCCACGTGTACGATTCTGTGTGTTTTTCTGAACAGTGTGTGCTCTGCTTTGGGAATTCCACCTACATTTCTTTCAGTTTGGACTTTGGATGCTCTTTCTTGTCCTGGTGTGACTCCCCAAGAATTTGACCCACAAAATGCTGGACGAAACCTCATAGCCTCAAATGCGCCAGTAGTTTATGTGTTTCAGTAACAGTGAAAGGAACGTCATGCTCGGGCTAAATGATTTTGGCAGCTCGGATGTTTTCTTGGATCAACATCTTTTGTCAATCTTGGAACAACATTCTTATTAAACAAACATAGTTGTATGTGAGATTTAAGATTGCGAAGCAATGATAGATTCTTTTTAACACTGTGATTTTGGCTTTATTTTCAAACATTCTTCTTTAGTTGCCAAATTCCTGTTGTAGAACTACACTACCCATAATCTACTACCCACTACCCAAAAGTTGCAGTTACAGTGAAAGCAAAAAGTACATAATAACAGCTCAGCTGTGACCTCCCACTCCCAAGGGATCGTTCACCCAAAAATGTCATTAATTACGAAAATTTTGTCATTAATTACTCACCTTCATGTCGTTCCAAAACCGTAAGACTTTTATTCATCTTTGGAACACAGATAAAGATATTTTTGATGAAATCCTTGAGCTTTCTGACCCTGACTAGACAATAACGTAACTACCATGTTCAAGGTCCAAAAAGGTAGTAAGGAAATCATTAAAATAGTCCATGTGACATCGGTGGTTCAACCTTAATTTTATGAAGCTACAAGAATAGTTTTTGAGTGCAAAGAAAACAAAAATAACTTTTTTAAAAGTTTTCTTTCTTCTGCATCAGTCTTCGATGCACGTTTAGTAGAGTACCATGATGCACGACTTGAACAAGGTAGTTGCGTTGCTGTCTAAGCAAGGTCAGAAAGCTCAAGGATTTAATTAAAAATGTTGTAATTTGTGTTGCGAAGATGAATGAAGGTCTTACGGACTTGGAACAATATGAGGGTGAGTAATTAATGACGGAATTTTCATTTTTGGGTGAACGATCTCTTCTTCCATGAGCTTTTGAGCAATCACCCAATTGCTGGAACTGCTCTGTTGTCCCAGGCCGAGATCACCTTGTTCAGTTGAATGTTTTTGGGCAAATTTTTTGGTCCAATTGTCGTGTTCATATATGCCTAAACCAATCAAACTAAGAAAGAAAATGTGCCAGGTTCTAAAACATATGCGCCAAATGAGCCAGGTGTGAAAACAGCATTAGTACCGAGCCTAAAATTGTCTTATGTAGCCATCTGTTTGCTTCGGTCTGATTTGAAAGTGGTCACAACCCTGGTTTGCAGTAAATGCATTTTGCTTCTGAAGGTTGCACCTAAATCTTTTTCTACAAATCAAAATTTGCAATGTGATGATTCATACATGTGTTGGTTGGTTTGACTCACAGAGCTCTATTGGAAGAATTGAATAGGACAAATCTTTCAGAAGCAGCCATTCACAGTTGTATTCTATTGTAATTCCATGGTTGTAATTGGTTGTTCCACGGCTGATAATTCCTTTGTTTTTTTTTTAAAAAAAACACACAAACTGAATGAACGGTACATATTCAAGACAAAATGTGCTTGAAGTGAATAATAGTTGGAAATTCTTAAAGGGTGAACTGAGATTTTGGATTGTATGAATGTTCAGTAGACCAGCTGGACATTTTTGGCGCTTCTGGTTGCCAGGATTGTGAATTAAAAGACGTGGGTGGGAGGCAAAGTCGTGTGTTGATTGAAAATTCAACGGGGAGGAAGTGTACTTCAAGCAAGCTCATGTCTTGCTGTGGAATATGGCTAAATGGTACACTTCTCTACATACTAGACTTGCATATGATTTGAACTGCTATATTTTTAAATAATATATTTGAAAATGTTCCTCCATCTATATATCTGGTGTCATTTTCTCTTTCTTTTTAGTGATCGTATCATAGTATTAGATTTGTGTAGTAACTTGGAGCTGTTAAAAATGTGTATCTTGAATATTAGTGTAAATCTTGACTGTAAATTTTGTGGTGTAATAATCTCCATTGCGATTTGATTTTTTTCTACTTTTTAATCAGTCCTACTACAAACACTTTCTCTCTCCTTGACCTTTTCTTTCTTTCACACTCACATTTATTCATTACTGTGACTTGATGTCTCTCACTCCTACTCTGCATAGTGTTATTTAAATGAGTCATCGAAGAGCAGTATGTTCATCATTGGTACACCGTGAGTTCTACCCAGCAGTCACCTGGCAAATGGCAGGCCGTTCATGAGGAGAGGAGACAGTTTGTTCTATCAGTGTGTGCGTGTTTGTGAGTGTATGGTTGTGACAGAAGGGGTTGGAACGTCCTCTGTTCAAACATGCTGTATTTTCCAACAGTCACGAGAACTGAATCGCTCTCTTTATCTCTCTTGTTTCAACCCACTCTCTCTTTTCTCTTCCATTCTGTCTGGTGCCTATGGTTTGAAAAGACTAGTCAGGTACAGTGACAAATACAGTGACGGCAAAAGGGCAAAAGGGAAGTAGTTAGAACGGATGGAAGGCCGTGATATTTTGTTTTTAGGAAACAGTGCCACACCCAGGCCTGTTGACTTACGGTTAACATACCCCTTGATTAATGTTGAAATGTTTTTCCTGTGAAAGGGTGTTGGAATCATGGAAATTTCTGTTTCTTTTACACTTCTGTCATACTTTCTAGTGAAGTAGTAATGGATGATTCTTAGAAAGAAACAAACCACTGGGGAAAAATTCACCCTAGAAATGAATTGTGTGAAGAAAAATTCATAAATTTAAGCCATTATGCACCAATAAACTTTGCCTGTTAAATCAAGTGTGATGCCTATAACATTAAACATAATGACAGAACCTTTACTTTTGGGTGAACTATCCCTTTAAAAGTAGCCAAGCACTGTAAAGTAAACAAATACACCTCTTCCCTAGTTTTAGTATCAAGTATCCAAAAACTAGGCCCACTGTTTGCTTCAGTCTGTTTGGAAACTGGTTAATCGGAAGTCTTTCAACTCATGTTTTTGTCCCTCTCTTCTAGCCGTCATCCCACTGACCGACTCTGAGCACAAGCTGCTAGCGTTGCACTTCGCAGTGGACCCTGGGAGGGACTGGGAGTGGGGGAGGGATGACAATGACAATGCTAAGTTGGCAAAGTAAGACACCTCTTTTCCTCTCTCATCCTCCATCTACCCCTACAGCAAGCTTAGCTAAATTAAATTCATAACTTGTGAGCAGGCTGTAGCCTAAATGAAGGGTAATTAAGACAAAAGTCAATTGAGGGCCTCTCTATATATGTTATCTTTACCCTATGAGAGATTTAGTTGGACTAAATCTGTCCAGAAGGTCCCAGCACATGGCACCAGGCCACATTATCCTCACAGAGGTCATTTGGCTCTTGAAAGCCTCATTCAGTCATTAAAGCCTGTACATGTTCCAAACTTTTAGCAGTTGCATATTCTTGCATTTAATCTTATGGTTAAGAGGACTTGTGCAGGATGTTTTCAAATCTGAGTAACTTTGCAGAGGTCAGCCAGTTAAAGCATATAAATAAATTGCTGCAGCACCACCCCAGCCATGACTTACAGAAGGAAGAACAGAGACCCAAAACAAACATCTGCACTGAAGTAACTAATGGTTTGGCTCCCAGTCCATTGGCTCCATAATGGACTGATGAGTACAAACTGTCACTCTCTGGTGACTAGATTTATGCATTGATCGAGTTCCTAGTTGCATGCCTGAAATGGTTTGTAATTTCTTCCATTCCTTCACTGGCACATAAGAGATGACAAGAATATTCAATGCCTCATTCGAGCTGATAAACACTTTTAAGCTACAAATTAGATTTTAGTAGAGATTTTTGACTTTTTTCTCTTTCTCTAGTCTTATTCTATCACTGGAAGCTAAACTAAACCTTCTGCACAACTACATGAATGTAACATGGATTCGAATTCCTTCTGAAACAAGGGTAAGTGGTTGTGGATTTATTGGTTGACAGGGGTTGCAAACCCTGCTCCTCTAGGGCTACCTTCCTGCAGACTTCATTTCCAACTCTGCTTCAACACACCTGGCGATGTTTTCAAGTAATCCTGAACACCTTAATTAGCTGGTTTAGGTGTGTTTGATTAAGGTTAGTGTAATCTCAGGGAGGTTACACCAACCATAATCAAACAAACCTAAATTATTTGCACCCGCTCAAACGGGACTCGAACCCAGGAGGGCAAGGAAGCCAGGCGTACTAACAAAGCTAAAGACCCCAGCATCTAGCATCAGTCGCTAGGCACCTCTTGAAATCAGGGGAGTGAGGTTTACCTGCACAGCACTTACCAGCTGGCCTCTGTTATACTCACCCCCCCAAACCTCACTCCCATCCGGATCACGGCACCAGTGTAACCCCACCGCGCCTACTCGCACCCACGAGCGAAGTTTACCTGCACAGAACTTACCAGCTGGCCTCTGTTACACTGGTGCTAAACTCTGCAGGACGGTAGCCCTCCAGGAGCATGGTTGTCCCGCTTTTTTACCATTTTTGACAACAATACTTGCTAAAGGTGTCTACAGTTTGAGTCCTCATGGCTAATCTGTATATTACAGGCTCCCTTGGCTCAGCCCGAGTCACCCACTGCCTCTGCAGGTGAGGATGTACAGTCTCTGGCAGAATCCATGGACTCGGACCGGGAGTCTGTTTGCAGTAATTCCAACATCAATAATGGCAAGTCGAGTAAGGAAAAGGACAAAGACAAGCAGCGAAAGGACAAAGACAAAACACGGGCGGACTCAGTGGCCAACAAACTGGGCAGCTTCAGCAAGACTCTGGGAATCAAACTTAAGAAGAATATGGGTGGCCTTGGAGGACTTGTTCATGGAAAGATCAGCAAGTCCACTTCAACAAATGGTCGAACTGTAGAAAACGGAGAGCAGAAATCCAAGAAAAAGGACTCGAAAACACGAAAAGGGAGCAAAGAGGAGTCAGGCCAGTCGGCCAGCACATCCTCCTCAGAAAAGGCAACTAGTCCTTCTCCTACAGACCGTGCTTCTGGTAGCTCACCTGTTGAGAGACCGCCTGGATCAGGCAAAAACTCTGGTGATCGGACACTGGACAACTGGAAGTACAGCACAGATGTCAAACTCAGCCTGAACATACTTCGGGCAGCCATGCAGGGTGAGCGCAAATTCATCTTTGCTGGGTTGCTGCTCACCAGCCACCGACACCAGTTCCATGAAGAAATGATCAGCTTCTACCTGAGCAGTGCCCAGGAACGCTTTAGTGCTGAGCAGGAACAGAAGAGAAAGGCTGAGGCTGAGAAGAAGCCTCAGACCAATGGGGTGGCACTAAAGAAGCCTGAACAGGAGAGTGTTTTCCAAAGGGAGCGTTCAGATAGCTCTCCACCTGAGAGTTGCTCACCGGTGTTACAACCTAGCCATAATCCTTCCCAGGCTGTGAAGGTCCAAGAAAGGGGAAGCCCAAAACTTGCCGCTTCCCCTATCCCGATACCCATCCCAGCCTCCATCCCAGGATCCTCCATGTCCCCTGTCCCTTTCTCCTCCCCTAGTAACGGTGCTAAGAGACCTGGTCCAGTCCCTGTTTCAGCTCACTATAGCCATACGCCACCTATCCAGAGGCACAGTGTCATCCACCTGCGGGATGTCAATGTGCAGTCATCCAGCTACCAAGATGAATCCTACAAGCCAGTGGTCGGCACTCTCAAAACTTGTGCTACCTACCCCCAGCAAAACCGCTCACTGTCCTCACAGAGCTACAGCCCAGCCCGCATGTCTGGCATCCGTACCATTAATGCCGTAGACGCCCTCCCGTACAACATGCCTGGGGAACACAAGTCCCACACTTATACCAACGGATTCAACACTGGCGACATCCGGGACTGTCTGGAGTTTGCAGATGAGGACCCGGCGCCCCATGCCTGGCTGGGGCAGGACAAAACCAAAGGGCAGAGTGGCGTTTGCCCAATGTACTGTTTTCAGCAGAAACGTTGCAGGAGGGAGAACTGCACCTTCTATGGCCGCCCCGAGACAGAGAACTTTTGTTCATACTGTTATAGAGAGGAGCTGAAACGTAGGGAACGAGAGGTGAAGGTGCACCGACCTGGATAGCCCTGCAAATGTGCACACATATATAGCCACCCCCAATGTGTGTGACAAGAACAGCAACACCTCCACCTTTTTGCACTTTGCAAGCGATACAACGAACTGGCATAACATTTTCCTACTATATTTAAGATCGGCCTCCTTGTATTCTTGTTACTTTACTCTCAATAGCGAACGAACACTGCTTTACAATGACAGGAAGTGCAACCAGAATCAGTTTACAGCTTTGGCCAGAGATTGTGTTATTGTTTGTCCTATGTCCGATTTACTTCAATCTTTTACTTGTTCTAGAGTAAAAGCTCTCGTCTGTGCATTTTGCTCAGTCCGTGTTGTAAACTCCTTGTACCTGCAGAAAGAGATGTAAAAGCATACGTCAGTCTCTAACGGAGCTTCCCAATCATGGATGGGAAAACTCTGTTTAGAGGTCATTATAATGCAATACTTCACAGCTCTTTGGAATCTTAATATTGAATAACATTGATTTTGCTGTGCATTGCAAATAATTACAACGGGAGGGAGATGCACTGTTCAGCACTCTGATTTTTTTGAAAGCAATAAGTTTGGTAACAACCGCCACCCCTCCCCCTTTTATCTATGCATTCATGACGTCAGCCATATTCTACTTTTCCCCATATGATTCTACGGGATATAGATGAGATTATAAGAGGTCTGCTGTACAGGGATTATTATGGTGGAAAATATTCAATATGTGGCATATCAGAGTGTGCTTTACAATTGATCGTGTGGGATATATATATATATATATATATATACTGTTCATCATGCAGTATATTGTAATATAAAGCCTTTTCATAGAAGGGTTTGCATTCCTTCATGATATCAAATGAAACCTCACTATTGTGTGCTACTTGAACTTGACATCCAGTACAGCAAGCATTTGACTTCCATTCATTGCTTTCTGTATTTGCAATATATAACACAGTCATGCTAGCGAATGCTAAATTACAAGAACCACCGTACCTGAGGATATCTGTATGAAATGCAAACCCTTATATGCTTCAGCAGTGGACTAAAGTTGGAAAGTTTATGAAACTGTGTATTTGTCAACTGTTTTATACCTTCACCAATGGCACAGCTTGGCTATAAGCAATTGGCAACTGCTCATCAACATTCTGTAGCACTCATGCTAACACTGCCATGCTAGCCTCTCATGTGCCAAAAATGGTCCTTCATCCTCATTTCATTCGTCCTCAGGAATATTAGTCTTAACCACACAATTGTGATTATCATATACATAGAAGCATCTAAATCTATAAATGTAAAATTGGATATTTAAAGGTACAAATCTACCTCTCAAAAGCATTTTTAGGTTTTTAACTCATAGATTACATAGTAGTGTAAAATCGTGCCCTAAGTAGGTTCAGCTTGAAATGTTAGTAGCTGAAAGTTTCACGTGTACAATAACACGACAAATTCACAGCCAATCAGAACATGTTTTATGTTTAATAAATGACCTATGCGATTGCACTGCGGGTGAAGCAACCCAGTAGTTGCGTTTCCATTACCTTTTGCAATGTTTTATAAATGTCAATAAAAAAACTTAAGAAATGACTTAAAGCCACCGGACTTGCCATTAATTTTAACTGTAGGAAACATAGGCATCTGTCTTTACAGAAGCAGCACAGAGAGCTGCTTCTGGGACACTTCTGAAACTGAAATGAGACTCGGCATGCCTGGCATAAACACAAGCGTTTACTAGAGTAGCCGCAATTGGCTGTGCAAACTTGTGCATTGTAAATAATGGGTTATCCCAGCTTTAACGGCAAGGAAAGCCCCTTATTCAAGCATTGTGTAGTCAAAGGTTATAGTACATTAAAGAATGACCATGTGTCTTTTATATACGCAAGGTGACCTGTAAATGCAAAAAAAAAAAAAAAAAACGTTTCCATTGCAGTTTTGCGAAATATTCGTTTTTCGAATTGCCTAAAAAACCACCACATGCGAGCGTAAAAACGTTTTAGCGCTCTATGGAAGTTTCTGCAAAATTGACGTGTTTCCATTAGGCGTATTTTTAATTCACAATTTCAATTTGCGCAATTTGAAGGGTAATGGAAACGCAGCTTTTCCTAGATAGCACATGTACATCTGCAAGATGTCTGTTAAAGATCACTTGATCTGGAAAGTATCTGCTGTATACGAACGTCTGACAGACGTCTTTCAGATGTCAGTTCTTCATACATTCTATATCATAAACATCTTAAAGACATCTAATAAACGTCTATTTGACATCTGATAGGAAACGTCTATGGACGTATTGCAGATGAGCAAACACTCAAAAAACACGTCTTTCAGATGTAAATGCAGATGTCAAATAGACGTCTACATGATGTACGTGTGCTATCAGGGTTGAAACAAAACGATGGACAAAGTTTTCATACATTTAGTTTGGACAAAATCTGTCTCACGACCGGTTAGGACATATTGTCAAATCAAATCTCTAAATGTAAAATTGGACATTTTATGGTACAAGCCTACCTGTTGTTTTAGATATTAATCACAGCAGTGCAAAAACCATCACAGCGTACAACGTGCTAAGCTAATTACTGACTAACCGGCTAACAAACACACCCCTTCGATTGCTCGAAGCACTAATTCTCATTGTGTGTTAGAAAATCAGGATGTTACCGCACCAATAACTGCGCCAACTAGCATGACTAGCATGTTAGCCACTTTGTGTGCCTCTGCTAAGCAAAGGACCAAGTGCTTTTCTACTTCATGAACAAAATTACCATAAGAGCAGCGCTTGTTGTGTTTTGTTGTGTAGCGGTGTCCAGGTAACCAACGCCGTGTCTCTATAAGTGTTTTGTCTTTCCTGGCCAAGGATGTCCACTGCTTCGTTCTCTTCCCACGTTTCTACACCTCCACAATCATGTGTGTCTTTCGCTTCCCATCTTCCTGCTTTTCCTTTCCCTCCTTTATATTTGACAAGCTCATGGACTCTCACTGTCTTAGAATTGTAAAATATGATTTTGTATTCATTTGAGAGTTTTACACTACTTTAAATTATTAATTTGCACATTAGGTACCAATGTAAATAGCAGGAGAAAAAGAGACAAAATAAGATTAGTTTATTGTTAACTACGGTGTCTGTGTGGTTCTTTTAATTGTTTCTGTGGAAGAAAGGTGTGTGCTTGTGCGCTTGCAGACTTGCGTGTCTGTGTGTGTTTTTCCTCAACGTTCTGTAATTTGAGCAGTGCCCTAGGCTGCCGTTTCAGTCTACAGTATACAACACCCACATTAGACTGTCTGAATTCTCATATGATTGAGCCCGCGAAACTGAAATAGAATCTGGTATAAAACTCTGCGTCTAGTGCCGTTCAGCTTCTATATCCCTGCAGTAGTTGCTGTCAGTCGTGGACCATGAAACACGGCACCAAACAGCTGCCCCACAGGTCACCTGTTTAACATCTGCCAGAAAGTCTCGCCCTGACAATGAACTCTCTGTTGTGTTGTACGCTCACTTAAGACGGACATTCTTTGCATACTGTACACAAAAGATTTTAGAGGCCCGAGACTTAAAAGCGAATCAGGTCACTTTAAAGAACGATACATGATTTGGGTCACCCTTAAAATTTTAGTCCTAAGACTGCAAAATATCTTGAATTGAAAATGTGATGGTGGCTTATCTGCTATCACCAAATGTCATTTGCATCATGCGTGAGATGTTTTTCTTATGACTGTCGTGAAACAGGATACTCTCAAGTTTTTGCAAAAGGATCACGGACACACCCACACATTTACTAAGAGCTGATCTAAGGGTGCATGCTATGGAAGATATAATCCTGCTGACGCAGAAACCAGGGCACTTTCCCAAGAACTGAACCATGTTCCAGCTGTCATAAAGATGTAAAATGACTTAGCATTTAGCAACCTGTTCACTCTAGTCTAACAAGTGGATTTGTGGGCCCCCTTTTAACAGTATCAAGTATTACACTCATTTAAATTAATCATTTATGGTTTATTTTCGCATGGTGGTCTTAGGGTGGGCGGGCATTGTGGCACTGACATTAACAGTGTGATTCTGTGCCCTTATTTTACCTTACACTGACTGTTATTGCACACCCTAAAGCTGCGTTTACGCATCTCCAAAATTCACTTATGATCGTCTCAGATCACACAGAATTTTTTATTAGAATCACAGCCAGTCTGGCATTTTCCAACCTGATCTCATGACGAAAACGTACCTGTGAGAACATTTTTGCGAGATGCAAAATACATACCAATAGGTACATAATCACTGCAGTTTCCAATAGAAATGTCCATTAGAGGCAGTAAAACAGCCATCACTCATAATCGTTTTCATACACAGTTATGTTTACAGCTCCATATGTTTACTTTCCAGACGTAACAAGCTTGCTCGGTAGCTCAGCTGGCACGGAATTGGACTTCGTCTCCAAAATTTCACCCCTAGTTGGACAGAATCTTTTATTAGAATCACAGCCGGCAGTTTCCAACCTTATCTTGTGACGAAAACGTACCTGTGGGAACGTTTTCACGAGATGCGAAATACGTACCAACAGCACTGCAATAGCACTACAGTTTCCAACAGAAATGTCCACTAGTGGCGGTAAAACGTACACGGTTATTATTACAGCTCCATATGTTTTACTTTCCAAACGTAACAAGCTTGCTCGGTAGTTCATCTGGCACATAATTGGACTTCATCTCCAAAATGTCCACTAGTGGCGGAAAAACGGCGAGTACTTGTAATTGTTTTCGTGCACAGTTATTATTACAGCTCTAATGTGTTTCGCTTGCCGGACGTAACAAGCTTGCTCGGTACCTCAGCTGGCACAGAATTAAACTTAGGATGCAAAATCCTAGGTACGAATCCCGTGAAAAATGACTCGCGCTAAAAGAGCCGAAAGATGAGAGATTGAAAAACAAGCTAAAACAGCATGCTTGTGATCGTGTTTTTACATCACATTCGCTTTTGTTCAAACTATCTGGTAGGTTAAGGTGTAGTGCAGATGGTATGTTATTTTAAATAACTATTTTATGGTACAAGTCTACTTGTTGTTTTAGATATTGACCACAGCAGTGCAAAAACCATCACAGTGATCAACATGCTAAGCTAATAGCTGACTAACTGGCTAATAAACATACACCTGTTCAATTCCTCAAAGCGTTCAATTACTTTTGAGATGCGAAATACGTACCAGTAGGTACATATCACTGCATCTTCCAACCGAAATGTCCACTAGAGTCAGTAAAACGGTGAGCACTTGTAATCGTTTTCGTACACAGTTATGATTACAGCTCCATATGTTTCGCCTACCGGACGTAACAAGCTTGCTCGGTACCTCAAGTTGGCACCAAATTGGACTTAGGATGTGGAATCCTTATGTATGAATCACGTAAAACATGATTCACGATAAAAGAGTTGAAAGATGAGAGATCAAAAAACAAGCTAAAATGGTATGCTTGCAATTGCATTTTTTCTTCACATTCACTTTTGTTCTCATTCACAGTTATGTTTTCGTGATGAGACCAGGTTGGCAGTTTCATATGATCTAGCTGCAAAATGTAAAACATTTCAATGCATCTAAAGTTTAAAGTAACAATGAAATTTTCACTTATGGATATGATCAGAACATGTTGTTCCAAACCCGTAATACATTTGTTCGCCTTCAGAACACATATTAAGATATTTTTGATGAAATAAAAAAGATATCTGACTCTGCATTGACAGCAACGGAACTACCACGTTCAAGGACCAGAAAGGTAGTAAGGTCATCGTTAAAATACTCCATGTGACATCAGTGGTTCAACCTTAATTTTATAAATCTATGAGAATACTTTTTTGTGTGGACAGAAAACAAATGCGTGCATCGTGGTATTCTTGCAACACCATGTCCTTAAAGGGTTAGTTCACCCAAAAATGAAAATTCTGTCATTAATTACTCACCCTCATGTTGTTCCAAACCCGTAAGACCTTTTATCTTTGGAACACAAATGAAGATATTTTTGATGAAGTCCGGGAGCTCTCTGACCCTCCCATAAACAGCAAGTGTACTACCACGCTCAAGGCCAGTCAAGGACAGTTTCATTAATCAGGACATTTACTTTCACTAAAAAAAAGCTAATTTCTGCTAAAGACGTGCCTGATCAGCTAGAGTCGCCTCAAAGCCGTGTGGAAAGTTACAAAAAATTCTGTGCAAATGCCACGTGGAATAAGGTTGCGCACACTCAAAGCGAACTTCAGCCAACACGCGTTGAGTATAAATTTGCCTTTACATTCTCATTAACGCATGGCGGAGGCTGACACGGAAGAGGAGAAATTGTTCAATAAAGTAATTTATTGTTCCTGAAAATTAAAAAGCTTCATAAAATTAAAGTTGAACCACTGATGTCACATTGACTATTTTAACAATGTCCTTACAACCTTTCTGGGCCTTGTACATGTCAGTTGCGTTGCTGTCTATGCAAGATCAGAAAGCTCTCAGATTTCATCAAAAATATCTTCATTTGCGTTCCAAAGGTGAATGAAGGTCTTACGTGTTTGGAGAGACATTAGGGTGAGTAATTAATGACACAATTTTTATTTTTGGGTGAACTATCTCTTTAACCGTGAGCTTTTGAGTAATCGTTGGAACTTGCTCCCAAATTCCCTGTTGTTGGAACTTGCAATGTATTCGTGCGCAAAAACCTGCATGTGAACATTTTCATGCCAAAATCATGAGAAGTCTTTGAGCTCATATTAAAATCCCTGACGTTTGATTGGAAACTTGGCAAACCCAAGCATGAGATGTTATCTCTTCTGAAACTTTCAAAGATGTGTGAGATTACTTAGATCTTTTTCTCCTGAGAAACATCTGAGCCCTGAGTATTTTGGTGAAAACCAAAATACTACTGACATACAAGTAGTGCCCTGACCTCTCAAGGGGTAAGTAGAAGGGGAAAGATGTTTTTCTTTCCAAGAAGGCACGTGAACTCATCTCCGTTCAAGGCAGCACACACTGCCATCTATCAATCAGCAGAACGGCCCCTGTACGGCTCTCCTCTGACCTAGTTTGCATTTGTGCGCAGCTCACTTCAAAACATCACCCTGCCCACATTTTTTTTTTTTTCTCAGAAGTCTCTCGTCAATAATCCGACTTTCTGTTTGGCGGCTTACAGTTTCTCAAAAGAATGCGAAAAATGTGAGAAGAAAAATAAAGCAAGAGAGAGAGACAGTATAAGGTCATGCAGTTCTTTGCTACACTGTTGTTTGCGATTCATGTCTTTCCTGCATTGGTGGAGAGGAGGAAGGAGAAAGTGCAGTGTGCTCAACTGGGGCATGACATGCTGTCATGTGTTTATAGGGCTGAATGTTAATAGGTCTTGTGACATGGCAGCCAATGCTTTATTGTGCCTTACAGTACATAACAGCACAAGGCAGCGATAGTGTACCATTGTACGCTGTCCGCACTTCACAATCTTGATTCTACCGACTGTTGATACCACAAACAAATTTCATGCTATTAAAGCATTAAGCCACTCTTTACCACGGGCATTATGTGAAGCAGAGTAAAATATGCTTGCCTGTGGTCATTTTACAGTAACATGCAGCACTGAATGATTTTTTTTTTGCTTCTAAAAATAGTAATGATAAAAACAACAGGAATGTGGTGTACAAAGTAGGGCTGTCACAATTCTCAATGTAATATCGAACCGTTCGGTACGTCATCCACGGTTCAATAGGCTCTTGTGAATTCCGTTTTTTCGGTTTTGCATTTAAATAATTTCCTTGCTTTATTTATCTCAGAATTTGTTGTATGTGTGCCCGTGATTTCTGAAATGAGGAAATGCTTCCCCGCTTATATGTGAAAAAGCAACACACAGAGCATCTTCCATTATAATGACATGCAATGATAAGCCTTTCTAAACCTGTTGTCCAAGAAAAGAGTTATAAAAACAAAAGTTATAAAAAACATTAACTTGTTTTTAATTCACAACGTCAGGCGAGTGTTTGAAATAACTTCCTTATGTAATCTGATGTGGATTCTTATCACAGAATGAGGCAGGCAATAAATTCTATACTCATATTCTATGTATGTCGATTAGCAATGGCTTATGAAAATACACAAGATGGCTTGAAGAACACAGATGAACCATATATTATTGCAGACGAGTGTTTCATCATTCAAAACGTTTAAAGTTATATCTTGTTTTTATTCAGTTACAGCAATAGTGAAGAAAAAACAAGCAGACATATACTAAACCATGCTTTTTCCAGTGTACAGAGGTATACGGCAGTATTTTGTTAATTTGTTGGAAAAACAAAAACAAAAACAAAAAAAACACTCAAGTGGCAAAATATGAGAACCGAACCGAAAAATGGTTAAAAACCGAGGTACGTATTGAAGATAAAAAAAAAAAGAAAAAGTGTCCTAAACAGGTTTTATGTTAAAGTGACAGTGGGCTAAAGTTTCCATGTTTCCAGTCTTTAAATCTGTATTTTTGTCCTTTTTTTAATGGGGTGGTGTGAGGTGGGAGGGAGGGATGTGTTGTGTGTTTACCGCAAGGGGTCATGATTTAGCATGTTAGCATACCTATATTAGCCCTGTTAACATACTAAACGCCAAAATATCTATTCCATGTCAACATGTTTTTTAGTCCTAACCATTTTCACAAGCTTTTTTTTCTCTCTTTTGGCTGTAAGGGATCATGATTTAATATGTTAGCATAGCCACATTAGCCCGGTTAGCATACTGAAAGCTAAAATATTTATCCCATGTAAACCTATTTTTTAGTCCTAACCATTTTCACAAGCATTTTCTTTACCCTTTTTTTTTAAATTATTATTTTATTTGTTTTTAGGTTGGGTTGGGTGTTCACATCAAGGGGTCTAGCATGTTAACATACTGAATGCTAAAATATCTATTCCATGTAAACCTATTTTTTATTATTATTATTACATTTTCTCTATAACCATTTTCACAAGCATTTTCTTGACTTTTTTTAATTTTATTTGTTTTTATGTTGGGTTGGGTGTTTGCATCAAGGGGTCAAGCATGTTAGCATTGTTACATTAGCAATGTAAACATTAAATGCTAAAATATCTATTCCATGTAAACCTTTTTTTATTATTATTATTAAATGGTTCTACCATTTTCACAAGCATTTCCTTGACTTTTTTGTTTGTTTGTTTGTTTGTTTGGGTTGGTTGGTTGGTTTTGCGTTAAGTGTTTACAGAAAAAGGGTTTAGCATGTTAGCATACTAAAAGCTTAAATTTCTGTTCCATGAAAACCTATGAATTTTCTTGACTTTTTTCTGTTGGCTGTATAAAAAGGGGATCATGGTTTAACATGTTAGCATAGCTACATTAGCCCAGTTAGCATACTGAATGCTAAAATATTTGTCATAACTATTTTCACAGGCGTTTTCTTGATGTTTTTGTTTGTTTTTAGCATGGGGTCATTGTTTAGCATGTTAGCATACCTATATTAGCCCTGTTTTTCCTCTTTCTGTTTAAAGCAAATGATCATGGTTTAAATTTTTGTTGTTGTTGTTGTTGTTTGTTAGTTTGTTTATGGGTTGGATTAAGTGTTTCAGCTAGGGGGTCATGGTTTAGCATGTTAGCATAACTACATTAGCACAGTTAATGTACTGAAAGCTAAAATATCTATTTCATGTAAACCTGTTTTTTTATTCCTAACCATTTTTCACAAGCATTTCCTTGACATTTTTTGTTTGTATTTTTGTTTATTTTGGGTTCGTGTTGTGTGTTTACAGCAATGGGTCATGGTTTAGCATGTTAACAGACTTACATTAGCCCTGTTAGTGTGCTAAAAGCTAAAATATCTATTCTATGAAAAAATGTCCTAATCATTTTCACATTTTTTGTTTATTTGTTTGTTTGTTGTTGGGTTGGGTTTGGTGTTTGCTGTTCCATGTAAACTTTGTTTTTCAGTCATAACCATTTTCACAAGCATTTTTGTTTGGGTGTTTACAGCAAGTGGTCATAGTTTAGCATGTTAGCATGCCTACATTGGCCCTGTTAACATACTTAAAAGCTAAAATATATATTCCATGTGAACTGTTTTTAGGTCCTAACCATTTTCTCAAAATTTTCTTGACTTCTGTTGGCTGTTTAATACAAGGGGTCAAGGTTTAGCATGTTAGCATACCTACATTAGCCCTGTTAACATACTAAAAGCTAAAATATCTATTCCGCGTTAACGTGTTTTTCAGTCGTAACCATTTTCATCATTTTCTTTATATTTTTGTTTGTTTGTGTTTGGGTTGAATTTGGTGTTTACAACAAGTGGTCATATTTTAGCATGTTAGCACATTAGCCCTGTTAATGTGCTAAAAGCCAGTGGTGTATAAAGTACCTGAAAGCCATGCTTAAGTAAAAGTACAAATATCTTACCAGAAAATGACTTTAGAAGTTGAAGTCACCGTTTAGAATATTACTTGAGTAGAAGTCTTAAAGTATCTTATATTTATTGTACTTAAGTACATAAAGTATTTTTTATTTTAATCGTAAACATACTTAAGTATTGAAAGTAAAAGTACAAGTAAATGCAAAATGGAAAAGAAGCAAATGTCTATCTATCTATACAAAATGTTCATACACGGCTTGAGTGGCAAGACTGTGTTCGGTTTTCATTTCTCTTTCTTCCATTTCATATTTTTGGGTAAGAATTAGAAGCATTTCATCCGGTACTTAGTGTCTTTCATTCCAACATATGAAAACATTTTTTGGAATCTGCATCTGAAATAGGATTTTAGATGTATTTACACAGTTTAATGCATCTCAGAAGGGACATGGATGCATTTAAACTGCAGCTACAGAAGCATAAATAGGCCTAATGTTTTGTTTTTAACATAAAACATTGAATACTAATATTTTAAATAATTTAAAACATGAAAAAAGTCAAAATGTGAAATTAAAACCGCCAGTAGGTGGCAGTAAGTGACTGTTAAAGAGTGAGTCATTGAGATTCAACTGATTCATTCAAATGGCTGATTCATTCAAGAACAAAGCATTTGATTGTGTTAATGAGTGAATCACTGAATCATTTTTGTCAACTGATTCGTTCAAAAAGCTGATTCATTCATTAAGTAAACACTTCTTATATATATATATATAACTTTTTTTTTTTTTTTTTTTTTTTTTTTTTTTTTTTTTGTTTCCTTATGGTAAGTTATCAAGGTTAATCAAGTTAGCATGGCTACATTAGCCCATACAGTTAGCACGTTAAAACCTAAAGTAGGCCTGTCTCTTCCATGCAAGCCTGTATTTTTGTTCTAACCATATACCCAAGAATTTTATTGTATTTCCTCTGTAGGCTATATAAGTAGTACTATAAGTAGTCAATTATTATCAGGTTAGCATGGCTACATTAGCCTTGTTAGTGTGCTAAAAGCTAATATATCTCTTTAATCAACCTGTTTTTGTCCTAACCATGTTCATTTTTTCCTCGTAGGGCAAGGGTTAGTAGGTTAGATGATGCTGTAACATTCAAATTTAGTTGCTTTCTCTATTGGTCCTTTTTGCACACTAGTTGTCTACGTGTAGAAATCAAGCATAAAAAGATCACGATGTTAGAAAGAGTGAAGGAGAACATAAAGGTCTTTGTACAGGTGAACCAGCCCACCCTGTGGAGGCGATGTACTGTAGACGAGCAAAGGAAGGAAACAACCAAAATACTCACTGGTGGGAGGGTCCTTTTTTCTGAAAGAGACAGTGAGACACGGAAAGGGAAAAGAACAAGAACTCTTTTCTTTTTTTGTGTGTTCGCCAGATTTATGGTTGCAATTGAAACCATCAACAGCTTTGCTCTTTTGGCGGAGACTGGAGAAGCCCCAAGATGGAGACACACCCTGTGATCTGTGTTGCCACTTGTATGGAAGCAATTTCCCTACAAAACCCTTATCAGAAACGCTAATTATCATCTTTACTTTCATGTCGGCAACAGCGGTGTCTGTTTTGGCTCTGACATAATGAGACCAAAAAGAGGAAATGAAGCTTCTAATAAATATGCATGCTTATTTTCTGCCAACATCATTGAGCATTTAAATTAAAACAAGAGGACTGACTGTAACCACGTGGAAAATGGATCATTGCTGTTTTAGAAAGGCTTTTACTTTTAGGTCTTGAACAAAGCTTCAGTTTTTCACGGGTTAGGTGTTATTTTTTAATACAAAATATTCAGATCAGTAGGCGTTTTTAAATCTACTAATCAGTAGGGCTGTGTATTGCCAAGAATCTGGCAATACGATACATATCACGACACAGGGGTTGCAATATGATATGTTGTGATACATTGCACTATTGTAAACAAGGCGATGTTTCTTATTTTATGAATAGGACATAATTTTAGGAAGCTTTAATTAAAAACACACCACCATATGCAAACCATTCAATGTTATTAAATCACTTTTTGTGCAGTACGAGTAAAGGGGGAAAATAAAGTGATTGCAAGATCACTGCACAAAATGTGGTGGGGACATTTTGTGCAGTTGGCGATTCCACACGGAACATAAATACAAACTGAAATCTTGTGAAATCCAAAAACTTGTGAAATTCTCAGAACAAAAAGGTTCTAAGAATATTCAGTACATGTATTTATTTTATTGTTTTACCATTTTCTTTAGGATTCCTGCAAGCACTTTATTTCTCATTTCTCATCAACTAAAATGTGAGTCTAAGCAGTTTTAACTGAAAGAAACTTGCACTGATTGATCTTAAAACATGCTAGTGCCTTTGTATGTTACAATTGTAAACTTAAACTGAACCTTTAAAGCAGGGTCTAAAAATATATACGCTCTATTTATAAAAGCTTACATTTTACACATTTAATAACTAACGAATCCTGCAGGCATTTTATTTTCCCCCTTTACTCGTACTGCACAACAACTAATTCAATAAGAATATTACAGGGACTGATCTTTTGAACTTTTTGAACTGAACTTTTTGCTAAGATTTGCATATGGTGGTGTGTACAGCTTTCCTTAAACTATGTCCTATTCTTAAATAAGAAATATTCCAGTATATCGCCTTGTTTACAGTATCACAACATATCGTATCACAACCCCTGTATCGTGATACGTATCATATCACCAGATTCTTAGCAATACACAGCCCTATAAACAGACCATATATATATTTTTAGACCCTAATTTACAATTTCAGTTTACAGTTGTAACCATGTCAGATCATTTTGATCTGAACTTAAGAATTACATTTGCTTAATGTCAATAAAAAAATAAAGGATTTATAAAGAAAACAAAAGAATTGTAAAACAGTAAAATAAATACAGGTATTGGACATTCTGAGAACATTTTTGTTCTGAGAATTTCAAAAGTTTTGGATTTCGCAAGCTTCTCAGTTTGTAATTATGCTTCGCGTGGAAACGCCGAGACCTAACTTTCACTAGGCAATGAATGTTAATGCAATAAAAATAATTTACATGAAAGAACTTTGCATCTAAGTCCGCTTTGATTCA
The DNA here is from genome assembly GCF_022985175.1 of Labeo rohita. NCBI lineage: Eukaryota > Metazoa > Chordata > Actinopteri > Cypriniformes > Cyprinidae > Labeo > Labeo rohita. Next base: position 9,779,160 of record NC_066893.1, read on the forward strand.
GAAGTTCGAAGCGTTGTTTCATTTCAGGAACTTTGTGCTCCCATAAACCTGTCCAATCAGCTCATATACTCTACCTGTAGCCTGATCAGACTACAGATGCTAGTTAAGGTGTGTCTGTGATCTATGTATCCCCAGAGAAAGATGTTCCCTGCTCACTGTGTGTCATCCGGGAGGCTTAAGCCCAGCCCTACAAAAGGCTCAACAAAGAGTTTTCTGCTGATATAATGATAATGACTCTTTGTGGCCAGTTTGGTTGGTATAAGAAAAACAATTTAGAATATATTCTATGAAAAGAAGTCACAATTTTACACAAGTTTCAATTGGCAGGTGTTTGTTTGTTTACTTACTGGAAACGAAATTAAAAAAGAGAGAGAGAGAGATTTTTTTTAAAACATACTAAAACTAATTAAAATATTTTAATAAAGTCTAATGCACCAGTGTTACTTTAGTATTAATTATACACTGTTGTACTATTTATTAATAATTTTTATTTTAATAAAAATAAATGTAATAATTTAATACGAATTTAATACTTTCATAATTGTACATGAGTTTTGACTATTTCTGTTTTAAGTTTATTTTATTTCAGTTTTAATTACTTCAACGTAATAAGTACCTCAATTTAGTAAGTTAAAAAATAATCTTATATTTATATTTTATTTTACCTTTATAAAACTGAAGACAATTTCATGTGTTTTTTGTTTGTTTGTTTGTTTGTTTGTTTGTTTGTTTTTTAAACACAATTGGCATGTTACACAATTTTAATTCTGCAGGTATTTATTTAATTATTTATATATACTTAATTACTTACTGGAAAAGAACACAGAATTTTTAATTCTGCAGGTATTAATTAATTTATTTACTTAAATAAGAGAGATAAATTGTTTTTAAAACATACTAAAATAATAATAAAATATAAATACTAATAATATACTAAAATAAAAAATAAATACTAATAAAATATATACTAAAATAATAATAATAATAATAAATTAAAGTCAAATGCACTGGTGTTATATTATATTATATATTATATAATTATATAAAGAGCTTTAATTATTAGCTTTTTAAGCTTTAATTATATATTATATTATTTTCAGTTTTATGAGTTTTTAGATTGAATTTATTTTTAAGTATATTTTGTTTTATTTTTTGTTATTATTTGTTTTATTTTAGTTAATTACTGCAACTTAGTAAGTACTTCAATTTAGTAAGTTAAAAATAAGCTAATATTTATATTGTATTTCATCTTTATTAAACTGATGACATTTTCATGTGTTTGACTTTTTAAAAAAAAAATTTTTGTTTTACGCAATTCACATTTTACACTATTTTCATTTATTTGCTGAAAAACAAGAAAAATAAGACAAATTGTTTTTAAAACACTAAAATTAATAATAATAAATAAAAGTCTAATTCACTGGTGTTGTTTTTCTGTTAATTTTCTATTTCTATTATTTAAAAAAGCTTTAATTATCAGCTTTTTAAGCTTTAATAATATTATTTTCATTTTTTATTTTCATTATCATTCTTTTTGTGATTTTTATGAGTTTTTAATATTTCTATTTAGATTTAATTTAATTTAATTAATTTAATTTAATTTTGTTTGTTTTATTTCATCTTTAATTACTTCAACTTAAGTAAATAGAAATAATCTAATATTTATTTTATTTTAGGCTTATTAAACTGATGACATTTTCATGTGTTTGACAGTTTATTTTTTTATACACAATTTACATTTTACTCAAGTCACATATTACATAGTTTTCATTCTACAGGTGTTTATTTATTTTTTATTATATTGTATTGTATTGTATTGTATTGTATTTATTTATTTATTTACTTACTGGAAAAGAATACCAAAATTACAAATGAGAGAGAGAGAAATTGTTTTCAAAACATACTAAAACAATAATAATAAATTAAAGTCTAATGCACTGGTGTTATTTTACTATTAATTATATAATAAAACAATGAGATTAATTTTAATAATTAGTTTTCAATATTTCTATTTTATTTTAGTTTTATTTCAGTTTCAGTACCAACTCAGTACACAGTAATGTACACTGATAAACTGTAAACTTAATTTTTTTTAAAGTTCTCAAATTTCTAAAACAAAACTGTGTATTTTGCTTTATTTCAGTGTTATGTCTCTGAACTATTTAGTACTTACTGCATCTGGATGGAGTATAAAATTAAAATTTTGCCTATTTTGTTGCTGTTGTTGTTTTTGTTGTTTGCAAAACAGACTATAGTGTCATTATATAAAGGAGCTTCTTGCTTAAAGGAGTAGTTCACCCAAAAATAACAATATGCTAAAAATGTACTCAGGCCACCCAAAATGTAGATGAGTTTCTTTTTTTTCATTGCAGCAGATAGCATTACATCACTTGCTCATTAATGGTTCCATTGCAGTGAATGGGTGCCGTCAGAATTAGAGCCCAAATAGTTGATAAAATAATATCAAAACAATAATCCACATCACTCATCAATTAACACCTTGTAATGTCTTTTCTCCAAATCTGTTCCAATGAAGAAGCAAACTCATCTACATCTTGGCATGCCTGAGGGTACATTTTAACTTTGAGTGAACTATTCCTTTAATAGGTTAAATTATCTAAAGTATAGCTAATGTCAGTCTGGCTTGCATTACTTCTTTTTAGAATTTTTTTTTTTTAAACCAGACAGGAAGCGGGTAAAAGTGGGTAAAAATGGGACCAGGCTCGGACCTACAGTGGGCACTGAGTTTGTGCCAGTGCCACCCGGTGCCGCCCCCTTGCCATGCTGGAGTACGTGAGGGACAGAGGAGATTCACACCACGACGGCACCCACAGAGACGCCCACTCACAGTCTGAGCTCATGAAGCTCAAGTCCTGATCGTCCAGCACAACCACACGGCTTCACCCACTCTTTATCTCTCTGTCTCCCACACACACCTCCTTTTCTTTTATATTTGCAGTTCATACGCCCCGTTTCTGTTTTAAACTCAGTAAAGCAGGAGTGCCACAAAACTGAATGAAATGCTTGTCAAATGATTGCCCGCCTCACATCAATTAGCCGCAGGCTGCCATTTAGCATCCCAGCTGGTGAAAACCAAAAGCAGATAGAGAAAGAAAATACTCCCTCTTTTTCTCTCTCTCTATTTTTTAATCTTTCCCGTTACCCCTCCACCCACCAGCAGTCACTGTACACACACACACATACACATTCAGCAGAGGAACAGTTCGTTCTGTGCGCTCACATGGTCTGTCTTTCTTACTCACTGGCTCCCACTGCAGTATGATCACTCACTGAGGGGGAGAGAAATGAATGATGTGTCTTTCTGTCTCTCTGTCTCTCTGTCTGTCTGTCTGATTGACTGCTGGACCCAGGATATTCAAGGTACAAGTGGTGCAAAATGTTCATCCGGATCTATTGATTTAGTCAAAAACACACAGAAATGCAGTTCATTCATAGTGACTTGAATAGGCCTACACTATTTCAGTGATGCACATGTTATTCATTTCAGTATTAATATTCATTTTGCTGTTTTTGGGAGGTCGTCAGAAATGTCAGGGTGATATAACTGTACTTGTATCATAATGGAAAAAGTCTCATTTCAAATATTTAACGTCTTGAATAGAAAATGTTATTAAAGCAACTGTATGAAGGTCTTTTTTATTTTTCCATTTCGAAATCTCCTGAAGGTTTACTGACTTTTAATTAGAGATGGGTATTGTTAAGGTTTTAACTTTTTGTTTTAGGTTTATATAGGCTATATATAAATGAAACAAATTAAGCTTGTGTGGTGGGAGGAGCAAAACGACAGACACAGTGGGCGTGACGTCAGGCCGCGGAGAGGCTTTTATTAAACAATATAAACAAAAGGGGGAAATAAAAGTGTCCAAAATAAATGGGGGATCTGGTGTCCTCGATGTGCAGGGGTTCCGTGAAGGAGGGGCAGTGTTCAGAAGGGAAGGGTCCAGGTAAGGGGCGGAGTCCGGCGGCTGCACTCGCTCCCCGCCGGGGTCCACGGCATGAGGGGCAGCGGCTTCCTTCAGCGGCTTCATCCACCTTTAATCGCGGCACTTCCTGAGGCGGGTAAATCGGCCCGGCATCCTAGCCCGCAGCCGTTTGGGTGTAGCTCACGTCCGGACCGTGGGTCCGGAAGCTCGTCCATCATTTCGGCGGCGCTCGATCCCTCTACGCTCCCTTCCTGGACCCACGAGGACACCAGCGTGCATGCACGGGGAAGAGACCGGTCTCCCGAGGAGAGGTGCGCTCGGCATTTTAAGAGCAGCGGTGATGATGCTTCATTCACATCAGGTGTGCCTCATCACCACCGCCAGACCTAGCTGTTTCAGTGGTTCCGTGAAGGAGGGGCAGTGTTCAGAAGGGAAGGGTCCAGGTAAGGGGCGGAGTCCGGCGGCCTACGAGGGGTACGAGGGGTAGCGACTTCCTTCAGCGGCTTCATTCACCTTTCATCACGGCACTTGCTGAGGCGGGTAAATCGGCCCGCCATCCTAGCCCGCAGCCATCTTGGTGCGGCTCACGTCCGGACCACGGGTCCGGCAGCTCGTCCATCATTTCGGCGGCACTCGATCCCTCTACGCTCCCTTCCTGGACCCACGAGGACACCAGCGTGCATGCACGGGGAAGAGACCGGCCGAAATGATGGACGAGCTGCCGGACCCGCGGTCCGGACGTGAGCTGCACCAAGACGGCTGCGGGCTAGGATGCCGGGCCGATTTACCCCCCTCAGCAAGTGCCGTGATGAAAGGTGAATGAAGCCGCTGAAGGAAGCCGCTACCCCTCGTAGGCCGCCGGACTCCGCCCCTTACCTGGACCCTTCCATTCTGAACACTGCCCCTCCTTCACGGAACCCCTGCACGTCGAGGACACCAGATCCCTTATTTATTTTGGACACTTTTATTCCCCCTTTTGGACACTTTTGTATATATTGTTTAATAAAAGCCTCTCCGAGGCCTGACGTCACGCCCACTGTGTCTGTCGTTTTGCTCCTCCCGCCACACTTAACATTGCTTCATATTATGTAAAATAAATATCATTTAATGAAATTTATATAAAACATCAATTTCCAAGTGGACCAGTGTGCAGGGTTGTCGTTTGTTGTCACGCAGAAATTGATTTTGGCGTGCATATGATAGCCTACGTAATTTTTGGCGTTTATATGATAGGCAGTGTCTGGCATGCACAATCCTAACCATTGCGTATCATATGCACGCCAAATATATCATATGCAGTCCATTTCTGCTTATAAATAGAACGGCAAATAGAAACAGAAACTTGTGGCATTGATACGCACTTTCATGAGATCCTGTTGACACGTCAGATTTTCTCATAGATGTTCACGTCCAAGACATAAACTGTGTTTAAGTGAATACTCTTCAAGCCGGCCACTTTGACATATTTGTGTGTTTGATTGTTTGGACACACACTCGAAGCCCAAAGTGTAATTTGCTTGTCAGTTTTGGAGCGTGGGCACAGTTCAGCCGGGGGACAGCATCTCTTACATGAATTACTGTGATTTCAACGTTTTATCAAACATGTCCCGCAATTTATCATCAGTAAAGATTGCATTTTACAACAATCACAGATTGTGCCGATTCTGGCGTTAAGTTTGGGTTTTGCCGAGGAGCGAATGCGCACCGCTGTGAAGCTAAAGAAGTTGAAAGAATAGTTTTACCTCATCTTCTTTTTATGATCCTTGGAAGCTTACATCGAAATCAACAATACAATTTGCTTAATATCACAGCCACAGGCCTAAAATGTAAGCAGACGTTTGATAGTCCTGTCCTCTGTCATTACAGTTCAACAGGGCTTTCATACTGTGCGCTTTGTAGCTCCTCCGCATGAGCGCGATCTCTCTTCTGAATTGCGAATAGCAAAAATGCATCATAGACAAATGTACTAATATTACTGCATATAAAAACAGCTGGCAACTCTGGAGAGGTAGAATTGGCAACATAATGAATATATAACAATAATATAATAATAATGTTTGTGTATTTTCTTAAAGGGGTCATCGGATGCTAAGTTCACTTTTACATGCTGTTTGAACATTAATGTGTGTTGGCAGTGTATGTACAAATCTACCCTATAATGATAAAAACCATGCAGTGGTTTTTAATTAATCTGTAAGAATAATATCCCCTTTTTCAAATCCAGCCATTCTCAGATGCCTGTCGTTGTGGCGTCACACCGACAGAGGCCGCTCCCACGATAGTTGATTGACATGTGCGTCTTACCTCAGATCAGCTGTAACAGTCCGGCCTCCATGTTTTGATGCCGGAGCAGGGATGTAAGTTAGACAAGAATATCTCTGATTGAGCGATTGAGGTGTTGTGTTGCTGGATGTAATAATGAACATAGTAGTCGTCATTTACTCCCGACATCTGAGCCGCTGAAGATGCAGTTGATTACGTTTGTTTGTGAAGGGAATGCGCCTCCCGATCTACATAACTGCGTAAATCATTCATGCGCAAATCATTCATGATCCAGCTTCACTTACAGCAGAAGTGAGTATAAGGGTTTTTTTTAGATGAATCTTTGTGATCGCCTTTCCTAATAATGTGTTAGTTAGCAAGTTTAGCGGCTAAATGTGGCTAAAGTAAACATGCTCGTCACTCCACAGAAAGAAGAGAGGGGCGGGGCAAGCAGAGCTCATTTGCATTTAAAGCAGCCTCGACCAGAATGGGATGATTTTTGCAGAGCTCATTTTGACAAGGTAAAAAGGGTGTTGTTTTACACAACCATTGAGAATTTTAACCAAAGTATATTATAGACTTTTCATTAAGACCTTAAAGAATCATATCAACTTGTGGAAAATGGTCATCCGATGACCCCTTTAAACTCTCCAGTACCGATAACAGAACCGTTAACGTTAGACCTTGTCGATACTCCTGTCTTTCATAATTTAGCACCAGGGCCATTTTAATACCGGGTTTCAATACCCATCCCTACTTTTAATAAGGCAAATGTTTTTGTTTCTTTCCTGCAATGTTTATTGATTGAGGGTACAAAGTTCCACGAAAAGGTTGAATCGCTTTACAGCAGCAACAAATGCATTAGCAAAGCCATTCACTGTAATTATGACCGTTATATATTAATGACCATTTGATACACTCTAAAGTCGACACAAACTACATACTTTTTTTTTTTAACCAACTCTCACTCACTCACTCACTCACTCACTAACTCACTAACTAAATAAATAGAAATCTCTCTGAGAAGTAAAATGCATGTATATATACATGCATTTTTATATTTATATATATATATATATATATATATATATATACAAAAAAAGAATCTGAAAGTAATGAAAATAAATTTGTTGTCCCTTTATTTATTTATTTTTATTTCTTACAAAATTAATTTTGATTTTTTTTTATAGTTCATTTGCCACTGATGTTCACTGACATGAATGTTCACGAATGATATTCACTACCCAACGAACGAATGAATGAATGAATGAATGATTTTTTTAATCTAGATCAAGCATGCTCTGAAAACAGCTGTTTCTGAATGAATGAATCTCTGAGAAGTAAAATGGCAAGATATAAAATGAGTTCACTGATAAACTTTTTTTAAATTTAAGTTATATTAATTTTTTATATATATAAGTAGTTATATATTATAATAGTTATAAATAATCTATTTAAATAGTTTTTTTTTTTTAAATCTAGATCAAACATGCTCTGGAAAAGTCTGTTTTAACCGACCGAATAAATAAATACAAACAAACATACATACATACATAGAAATCTCTCTAAAAAGTAAAAAGGCATTAAATGGGTTTATGCAAATAAATAAATAAATTAATTAATTAATTAATTAATTAATTAATTCAAAATAAATAAATCTGTCAGTAATGACAATAAATTTGTTGTCCTTTTATTTGTTTATTTTTTTAATTTCTTGCAAAAAATAATTTTGATTCTAAATTTTAAATAAACTCAAATGACTGTTCACATAAGATATTTAGTTGTTGTTTTTTTCCTAGATCAAGATCAAGCATGCTCTGAAAATGGTTGTCTCTGTTTTAACCAAATACATAAATGGGAAAGTTGAAAACTGATCGAATTTTCACACTATAAATATTGACATGGTTTATGATTATTTCTCTCTCTTTACCTAGCTTTTCACCATTGTAAGATTTGAAATTTTAATGTGACCATACAACAAGAATAAAAAGCTGAAATCTGTTAGTTATTATCCAAACACCATGGGACATAAAAGCGGGGAATGTGAAAGTGCATATCTCTGATATCGAAAGAGAGAAAAACGTTTTTAATGGACAGACATGGACAGACAGAGCGTCAGGAGGTGAGCAGACGGTGCGAGGAACACACCAGCCATCTCTCAGCATATTTTTAGCTTTTTCATTCTTCTTAGGCTAGAAAATGAGAATAAGCAGAGAAAGACAGGCCAGTTAGTGGGTGGTTGTGAATTTTGAAAGTGTGGCTTCATTGCATAACTGAGTAGGACAAAATGTGGGCCACTCATTCTTTAGTTTTCAGTCGGTCCTTATTTGATATCTCAGTGGTCCAGATTTTCAAAACAGTCTTTTCTGTGTCAAATATATCACTCGACACACATGGCGTATGACGCGGCGCACATGTGCCAGCCACATTGCTCCTTTGATATCTCACCATCTTGACCCTCTCTGTTCAACACAAGCCTTGTTCAGTGTTGCAAATGACTAGACAGGAGACACAAATGCCACCTGTTTTGTGGTCTCTGTTGACATGTTCCTGCATCACTTACAGTAAATATTTGCATGGGTGCACTAATGCCAAGAACAAGGTGTACTTCCTGCAGGCGGACGTATCTGAGCGCATTATTCCACTCAACAGGCGTCTCTCTGTTCTCGTGTCTTATTGGCATCCTGTTGAGCAACAAGTGCAGCCATTGGCTGTGCGCTAAAGGGTTCGGCTGAATTTGTGATGCAAAGTCTGCCTAGAATTGTGCTCTGCGTGCCAAAGCTTTTGATATTCAGAGCCAGGGACTGCAGTGTGCTCAGGGCTGCCAGATACTGTGCATGTCATGGATATCTTTAAGGAGTACAGTCTCAGAGTCTGTAATGAAGTTACTGAGCATACAAACTAGCAAGTCTTTATAGTTGGATTTATGATGGATTTATGTTGCCTGATAAGAATAAATCTTTGACAGGTTTGACAAGTTTGACAAGTTTGACAACTGTTACTTAAAAAAATTTTTTTTTATAATTGATAGAGTAAATTCAGTTGGGCATCCTGTCTGGGGTAACAATATACATATATAATAATGACAATAATTTAAAATAAATTCTTTAAATTCATTAATTGTAAGGTTAAAAAACGAAAAGTTTATTTAGTTTATGAATACATAAACTCATTTAAACTAAATAAAAATGTAATATTTTTAAATGATACATGCATGTGTGTATAATTCAAAAATGACAAAAAAATTAAAAAACTATAAAATAATCTATAAATAATATCAAATAATTTCTTTAAATTCATTAAATGCAGGGTAAAGAAAAATATATAACAAAAACACTGGAAAATCGTTTATAATAGTTTGTTTAGTTTATAAATTAAGCAGAATGAAATATTTAATATTTTAAGTAATTATATATTTTATATATTAAGTAACTTTATTATTATATTTTTATAAAATAAAAAACCCTAAAATATAAAACTAAATAAAAAATGTAATATTTTTAAATAATACGTGTGTGTGTGTGTATAATCGCAAATTAATAATGATTTAAGTTACAAAAATGTGTTTAAAATAATTTAAAATAATTTCTTTAAATTCATTGATTTTACGGTATAAAAATATATAATAAATAAATAAATACATACATACACACATAAATAACCACTGGAAAATATTTATAATCGTTTATTTAGTTAAATAAATTAATAAATATTTCATATTTTAACTAATAAGAATTATACTATTTATAATATTATTTATAAAATATTAAATATATGTATAATTAAGATAAAATTAAAATATAAAACTAAATAAAAAATAATAACATTTCAAAATAATACATGCAAATGTGTGTGTGTGTGTGTATATATATATATATATAATTACAAATTAATAATAATTAAATAATTACAAAAATGTATTCAAAAAAAATTTAAATAATTTCTTTAAATTCATTAATTGCAGGGTAAAAAAAAAAATTACCACTGGAAAATAGTTTTTAATAGTTTATTTATTTTATACAATAAAATACATTAAATATTTTGTATTTTAAGTAATAATAAATATATTTAAAATATTATTTTTTAAAATATTATATATATTATATATATATATATTAATATTTTTAAATAATACGTGTGTATGCGTGTGTGCATATAAAAATTATTCAAATAATTACAATAATGTATTCAAAATAATTAAAAATAAAGTAATTAACTGTAGTGTAAAAATAATAATAGTTTATCAATTAAACTACATTAAATATTTCATATTTATGTAATAATAATATTTGTATTATTATTTATAAAATATTAAATATATGTATATTTGAAATAATTAAATATAGTCATTTAATTAATTTAATTTAATCTTTTTTATTATGAATATGTAAAATAAAAAATGTAAGATATTTTTATTTATTTAAACATTTTAAATAGCTGATCACACCTATGCTTTACACATCAAATGAAGAGACTGTTATATTTCAATATTAATAGTACAAAATTAAAACCTGGAAATTACACTTGGCAAAAAAAAAAAAAACAAAACAAAACAAAAAAAAAAACAAATGACACAGAGTACTGCTTCTTATTTATGAATTTATTCTCAAATGTAAACTTCACTATTTCATGCATACAAGTTAAGACAACATACATTATTTGACAAATTCTTGTTAATTCTCATATTTGCATAGGACATAGTCACAATATTGTCTAACATGTAAAAAATAAAAGGTCATAAAAAGGTACAGCAGAGCAACCATAGACCAGCAACAATAATATCATCTGAATAATTCAAGGAACTGTACAACTGTAATACTTCACTGTAGTGATTTGGTTGATTGCAAATAAAAACTGAAAACAAAAATCAAAATAATAATAGTAAAAAAGTTTCATTATGATTCCGTGATATCATTCGTCCATTCGTTTTTTGATTTAACACTGAAAGAAGAAACATGAGAAAACGGCTCCTTTTTCGTTTTTTTTTTTTTTATTAAATATATATATTTTTCCAGAAAAATGAAAAACAAGAATTCAGCTTGATTTTTTTGTTTTTCGTTCATGGGTGGAAAAATAAATAAACAGCTTGAATATTCGATTTCTACAGGTGGGCGGAACGAAACACCCCTTTCTGCTGATTGGTCAGCCGAAGATCAAACCATGCCCTTACACGGTCATGGTTTGATCTTCAGCTGACCAATCCCTTGTGCAGAAATCGCTTATTTGAGCTGTTTATTCATTTTTCCACCCCTGAACGAAAAACAAAAAAAAAATTATTTTTCGTTTTCTGGAATAAAAAATGAAAAAACGAGACGATTTCTCATGTTTCTTCCTTCAATATTAAATAAAAAAAAACCGAATGGACGAATGATAGACGAATTATTATGCGGCAGTTGTTTTGAATGAGGTTATGGAGAACAGAACTGGCCATTGCTAGAGAAGAGCTATTGTACAAAGAAGTACAGAGGTGCTGGGAAAGAAACCCAGCGTCATGTAGTCACTGGAGCAGGCATCACACGGTGTCGTTAAAATAGATTGTTAAAATACAGACGAATACGTACAATAGGAAGGCAAGTCGAGTTCACGCGGCGAACGTCTACAGGACAGCATGAGGCCGCTAGTGCCCCACTACGATTTAATATACAACACTTATCGAAACCTCTACAATAGGAGAGCGTTTTTGCACATGATGTGCTTGACTGGTATGTATGAAGGAGGAGGAATTTGAAATCACTTCGTTCCCAAAATAGGAACGTCGACCACCCGAACTGATTTCGCAAGCGTCAAAGAGAAAAGTCGCACGGAAACGGCAACGGACGAGGATGCGTTCAGTCTTTCAACTGGCTCTTTCACAGTGTCGCGTTTACTGGGTTTAATTTTACGGGAAATGTCGGTGTATTAATTTGAAATGAATTTTGGTGATTCTAGGACACCCAGGGATCAAAGACGAAACGTTTTACAGGAGCGACATTGTTCAAACCCAACCGTGCGGTTTGGCAGACGACCAGACTAACAGAAATGACCACAGCCCTCAAAAAGCAGTTAGTGTCTCCTGAGTCAAGCAAGAGACGAAACATAAACAACAGTCAAAACTAAGCCACGGCTAAAACTTAAATCCACTTCCACCATTTCAAATAAGAGGCTGCCATTACTCAGACCTCAACTTAATGATGTTTGTTCGCATTATTAGCGCATGACATCGTTGTCTAGCGACTCCTGAAGCGTTTCGCTTTGTTTACCTGGATAGACAATCACTTGTATGGCATTTACACATCCATGGGTTCTTTGGAGAAACATCTAACTGCAAAAAACACAGTGTAATTTTCACCAGTAAGTGATCTTCACACCGAAACGTCCACCTTTAACTGGTTAGACTATAAAGGCAATGTATTGGATGTGGACATCTTCACAGATATGTATTTCTTGGAGTATATTAAATCAAAATAAGGTAAATCAAATCAAACGTGTCGATTTTGCATATCCATGTTGAAAAGTGTCAGCCTTCTTTGATTGTTTTCATTGAAATGAGTTTAGGGTGCAATATTCTCTTTAATAAAACACTTCAAATGATCCAACTATGCGACGTGAACATTCATTAATTTGATCCTGAAGCCTTTGGTAACGTCTTTAAAACAAGAACTCAATTCTCCGAATGCCAAAAGTGAGAAAGTCGTGGCACTACAGCGTCCTTGGCAATAACATCCATCTAAAACGTCATCCTCAATCAGTTATTCAAACTGACCTTATTTTGCATGGGAAGACAATAATGGAACTGATAACTGCACATTTGTATGGAAGCCATCTTGTCTTTTCTCTATTCCGAAAGGGTTGCTTAACATTTCCGAAGGTGGCATGGCTGTTTCTTTAGGAAAGTAGAGTATGTTGGAGTTTACAAGCGACAGCAAAGAGGGGGAAAAGTTAAGTACCAAATTGAGCTAGTAACAAAAGTCATGTAATACATATATCACAGTCAAAAAGAGTAATAAGAGCAAAATAAATACATAAAGAAAAGAAGCTTTGATGCATTGGTTGGATATAAGCAGCATATTTATAGCAAATGTAATTTTGCAATCCTTTGGAATGGTCGAGCTTTCACGTAGGATGGTGAACAGGTTAATATCTGAGTTTTCACTTGTACTAATATGTGCATTTGTTCTGTACAACAATGACAAATGAAGAAAAACAACGAAAAGAAACAAAAAAAAGTACACCAAAGGGGGGAAATTAGAAATACTCACGCATCTAATACATCATTCACCCCGCTACATACACATAAAAACATACATCACTCATAGAAAACTGTACAAGGTCATATTTATCTTGACTATCATTGTATATGATGAAATAAAATCACCTTTCCAATGCCTTTGGCACTTATTATTGGACTAGCATGCAGTTTGTTGAATGTAGGATTGAAGGATTCAATCAATTTAGTTGGATTTTGCGAACAAATAGCTTTGTACAAAACAAATTGTTTCTCGTTGAATGAGGGGTTTATGCAATCCACTCAATATGATGCTCTGTGGCTCGTAAGACCATGATGATTCATTGAAAAATATTGTTTTTAAATTTACAATTCTTTCAGATATGAAATCCAACAAATCCCCAACCCCACCAGAAAACAAAAACAAATCATAACCTTCTCGATTTCATAGAGGTATGAGTCTGAAAAGATACATGACAGAAAATATTAACACATAGATGGAATTCTAATGTTAAATAAAATAAAACATGAATGTGACTATCTACTCACAATGCTGTGGTCTCTATGGTAATGCGATATCGAACTTGATCTCAGTATCGCATTCAGTCTCACGCAATGCTTTTGAGAAGTCAGGACATTTCCCTTTTTCTCAGTTATTTGGTGGTTATACACCAATATCCCGCTACTGAACTTTCAGTGTCTTTCAGTGTCCGATTTTACTAGCATCGCTTCAGCAGACAGAAAAGAAAGCCTTATGAAACACTAACAACAAACTTCGTAAGAAATACCAATAATAATAATAATAATAATAATAATAACAGCTAAGATCTGAACACAAAGAAAATAATCAGGAAAATACAACACAATGCAGAAATATTGAACAAATGAGTACATCCATGGGTTGTAAGCTGAGAAACGTAGCAGGTACAGTTTGACTTGTCATGACCTAGACATGTTTCCACCTGTGTTCAATGGTCTTGCTTCGCATTCAAGTAGTATTGGTACAGTGAAAAATACAGAAACATAAGCACGCATGTATTCGTTTGTACACGTAATTCACACTAACCTGGGCTGTGAGTGAGAAAATACATTTTCAGTAAATATAAGGAAAAAATAGATATTTTGTTGTGTATACTCTATCTAACCAGTACCCAAATGGTTTGGGTTTTCGAGGTTCACTGAATGTTTTACCATGTTTGAGAAGAACTAATGAAAAGGAGGTTGGTTCAGACCGACTTTGTTCTGCTCTGAAATACCCTCTCCTGACCAGCAGTTGCGAGTATTTCCAGATACATTCAAAGGCAGTTGAATAGAAACTACATACAACATCTACAAATGAATTTGTTGCACACAGTGAGCATACAAGGCCAGCTTTGGAAGTAAAGCTGACGAGCGAAATTCTGGAGGAGAAATCTAAAGTCGGCGACGTCACAGTGGTTGACGTTGCGTCTTAAATGACTCTGAAGGGCCAGGGGAGTGGCTTTACATGGGTTTATTGCAGATATAATGCCGCCGTGGCACTGTTTATTTTGATTAGAGCTGTTTTCTTTAGCTGAAAGCCGTGATTATGTGGAGTTTTTTTTTTTTTTGAGGGCTATGAGAGAGGCCCCTGGAAGGGGGATGGGGGGCTGTTAGGAAGTATAAAGGGGGGACAAGGCCTGGCATTCACAGGCCTCCCCACCTGCTCCTCAAGCCCTGGAGCGCTCGTCCAGCTGGGCAACTCTGATGCTGGTTTCCCCGCGCTGGGCATGGAAAACGTGCAAGATAATATGAGACGAGACAAGATGGCTGGTGTTGAATGAGCTTATGAATATAAAGTGAAAAACTGTCACAGAAAGCTTGTTAAATGAATATTAAAGTGTCACTTGGAAAAGCGAGACAGTGAGGCAGTGCCACAGTAGTTTTGATAGCGGTGCCTCAGTTCCTGGAGGGTCTTGTATGCCTTTCGCCTGAGCGAGTAAGACCCGGTCGACAGTTTCTCACGGTCATCCTCGCAGGCTGAGGCGACAAAGGACGGCGGATTCATTGTTCACTTGATATGTATGATTATGTACAAATCGAGTAGCCCCCTTTTTAACAAGAGTCAAGTTTGAAAGCAGCTGTTCGTTGAGGTAATGAGTGGTCGCGCTGACAAATCAGTGGTCTGAAACAGTAAAACAAAAAAGGATGTGTGAGTTTCCCTGTGCTTGCGTTAAAAACTACAGTCGTTTAAAGAAAGAGTGACTGATCTTGTCTGAGAAGTAGTTGACAGTGCCTAACTGGGGAAGAAATACTGATAGCATCTCATTTGAAAAAATTCCCATCATGCTCAACTTTGATTTGATAGCATATCGTGCCTATTGTCTGTGAGCCGTTATGATTTGGGCCTCAACTTCCTCTATTACAACCACCCCCCCCAACCCCGGCCGGCTGCTTGGATGTTATCCAATCAGACGAGGCCATTTTCCCTCTTTAAGCTCCTGCAAAGCATTGTGGGATGCTGTTGGCGGGCGAGTGGGGAGTAGTGCAGAGGGGAGGGAGGTTTCCGTGAGAAAGAGAGAGAGAGAGAGAGAGAGGGAGCTGACTGGGTGTTTCTTCTGCTGGAGTGCTCAGCTCCTGATAAAGCCTCAGTCTTTATCTGTCTCGCTATGGGTCAACCCCCTCTTTCCTGCCTCCTGTAGATAGTGCTCTTTGTTCTAGTGGAGGCCTGTTGCTCTCCTCACCACAAAGTGAAACAGTCCTGATGATACAAACTATTCAGTCTATTCACAATGAGTTGTAAATCTGTGTCTTGACTAGTGGTCAACCGATATATCGGCATTATCTGATATCTGTCCATTTCAAGGAAAACTGTATTGGCTAATAACAGTGTCAGATTAGCCAGGCCCGGTAATTTTGTGATTATCGGTATTAGCCAATAACATATCTTACTGACCGATATTTTGTCCAAGGCTACGTTTACGAAAAGGATCGTAAGCACCAAAGATCTCTTAAGTTTTTGGAAAATGCAGCCCAGGCCGATTATTCATGTATATATATTCTTCCATTTTAAGATTGCAAGGTCCCATAACTGACATATCAGGCTATTTATTCAACCAAAATTAAAATAGTTAAAATTTAGAAAATAGCTGTAAACATTTTTTAAAAATTCTGTCAGTAAATTTGTAAAAATCTGTATTAAACCAGTCACTAAGACATGCATATCGGCTAACCACTGGTCTTCACCAGGTGCAATGACAAATAAATTCTGACAAGACATTTTGTTAACCACATGGTTTTGATTTTTGTTTGTTTTCGGCCAATAACCGATAAATCAAACTAATTATTCAACCAAAATGTGTTAAAATATTGTTAAATATTGGTATTACACCAGTCACTGAGAAGCATATATCAGTCAACCACTAGTTTTTACCAGGTGCAATGACAACAGATATCTGACAAGACATTTTGTTTACCACGTTTTTGATTTTTGTTTGTTTTCGGCCAATAACCGATAAATCAAACTAATTATTCAACCAAAATGTGTTAAAATATTGTTAAATATCGGTATTACACCAGTCACTAAAAAACGCATATCGGCCAACCACTAATCTTCACCAGGTGCAATGACAGTTGATATCAGACAAGACATTTTGTTTACCACATGGTTTCGATTTTTGTTTGTTTTCGGCCAATAACCGATAATTCAGACTAATTATTCAACAAAAATGTGTTAAAATATTGTTAAATATCGGTATTACTGAAACTGAAAACTGAGAAGACATATTGTTAACCACATGGTTTTGATTTTTGTTTGTTTTTATCTCACTGGTCCAAATTCCAGATTCACATAGCCATATATTAAGCTTCAATGCGAATCCAATATCGTCACTTCACTATGTGTTGCATGGCACCTGGTGTGTTGGATTTGATATCTCTTTCTTTTAAACTTTTGCTTTGGCTCCCTATCTATCTCTCTCATACGCCCACTCCTTCTTGTCAGATAGAGTGAGCGAGACAGAGTGCGTAAAGCTCCACTGTAATGGCTCTGGTCTCCCTGGCTAGTGTGCTATGAATAGCCCTGTGTAGGATGATGCAGTTTCCTAAGTGGAAGGCCTCTGCAGATGGAGCTCTGCGGAGGGCAGAGGGCCAGGACTTCTGCTGTTACCTGAGAGAATGCCAACATCCCTCCCTCCCTCCCTCCCTTCTTCCTCTGGGTAGAATAAAAAAAAATCCTCTCTGTTCTCTCGTTCACACCTTGGTCTTTGGTGGATTCTGTTCATGTGCTTTTTGTCTTTATTTGAGTCTGAAGTAGGCGTTCGTCCAGACGAGTCCCTTTGAATGTGTCGTACTGTAGTGAAAACCCCTGAAGTTGATGAATGTGCTGTTTTTATTGAGGAAACAGCTGCTTTGAAACTTTTCAAGGGGAGTTTAGTTTAGTCCACCAAGAGAAGTGGTGCTGTCGGTTCTCCTCACTGGGCGGTTCAAGCATGTAAAAGTGGACTGATAATGACATTCAAGCTATATTGAGAGGATTCCCTTTGAAACATGGACCCAGGCCAACACAGCTCTGTGTGTCTACAGGGTTAGCGGGAGATAGCGACGTTGAAAATAAAGTCATTTCCAGTCTCAAGACAGAATTACCCCCCTAACCCTTCGTATCTGGTGAGTGGTTCTGCCACTCTCATTAAAAGACTGATTTACAACAACAATATTAATAAAGAGTATGAATGACTGTTAAAACCCAGAATTTGCTTCCCCTGATGTGAAAACCAACCAACCAACCAAACAACTCAAAAAAAGAGTGCAAAGTTTTCTTTTGTCCAAGTGTAAGGCTGTTTCTTAACGTATGTTTATCTTCATCATGTTCATTCTTTCAAGCTAACGAGGCCATCCCTGAGCAGGGCGCAAAATTCAACCTCTGTTGAATTTCGGAGTAAAGTGATGCTTGTATTGTGCAGTCAATGTGAGTATTAAAGGAGAAAAAAACTGTTCTGAATCCTGAGGTGTATGTGTGCCCCTCTCCCTCACCCGTTTTAAATAAAAAAAAAAAAAAAAGAAAAGAAACATCTTTACCTGTCAAACCTTTCAACTTTTTAGTTCACTTGAACAGCGGTTGTATATGAAAGAAAAAGCAACAAAAAACCATAATGGAAAGAGGCTGTGGCCAGAAGCTATAAAAATACAGACATATGGTACATCATGTAAATATTGCCATGTGGAAAAAGCATTTTCTTTTTTGTGTTTTTTTTCTTTTAGGGGTTGCACAAGAAAATTGCACTACGAGAAGCAGTTATGTACAGTACAGTACACCACAGCAAGCGATGGGGTTTAGCACGGGCGCTTATTACGCCGGTAATTTTTTAGGGAAAAAAATGGATAGAGAAGATTTTTTAAAAAATGAGCCTGGATACCCAGGCACTGTGGGAAGAAAGTGCGGCCAGGTTAAGGCGAGTTGGCTGGGCTGAGGGCGGGGCTAAGGGTGGGGCTTGAGGCGTCGGATCGACTGTAATCACTGAGGGAGCCGGGACGCGTGCTGCTCGAGACGGTGGCATTGCCACCGCCGTGCTGCCTCTTCAGCATGGCCGGCTGGAAGTCGGAGTGGCGGCGTGCGTGTTTCATCAGGTGGTCGCTCCGCATGAATCGCTTGTCGCATAGGGGGCAGCCGAACTTCTTCTCGCCCGTGTGGGTGCGATAGTGCCGTGCCAGCTCATCAGAGCGAGCAAACTTCTTACTGCAGTCAGGCCAGGTGCAGGGAAAGGGGCGCTCTCCTGTGACAGGAACATAGAGAAAGCAGAACACACAGCTGTTAGTGTTTACTACACACATTCATGATCACTCAGACATATGTGATGTTTTCAAAACAGACTGTAAAGCTATACAAGATTATAGGCCAATGTGCCATCTACAAATAAGAAGTTGCAGCTGTGCTGCAGAGTATTTGATTGTTGAAACTTTACTTTGAATCCATTTGCTCCAAAAACAAGGTGTTAAGGAGGCCACATCATAAACACCACCATGCGTCGCTAACAGCGATAAACAGGGGCCGCGGTGCCAACTGATGTGAACCAAGTCCAGCCCTTATGTGGACAATGAACTCTTTCAGCACTGAAAGTCCAACCGCGGCCTTTTTTATTCTACGTGGCCCCCATTAAGCCCGTGCCGACATGCCTCATTGGTATAACATACTCTTTTAGACTGATCTAGAAGCAGTTTTGGGGTTTCTCTTGGTATGCTAACGTTCACCATTCGCAAGAGAAAAGGTGAACCTGAAACAGTGCACAAAAGCTAAACTACCACAGAATCAAGATCAGTTCACACTAAAACAACAGTGAATGACCCACACCATTCAAATCCAGGTCACGCAAGGGTTTACCTTCCACGGATGTCTTTTAAATCCTGAAATGAGCAGTCTTTAACCAGACCTGATGTGGCAACTATTTAGAAGCGGTTCATGAGAGCGTGCTAATCCTCTCCTATAGAAGTAAAAGTCTGCAAAAAAATTTTTTTTTTTTTTAAACAATCGCTAAGCTGAGTGAAAAGCCCACACATTAAACCAGGAATGCACTGCATTAAAAATGAACCATATGTTCCAGCCCAATAAGCATTGCATCATGCTAATTGGAGAATCATGAGAATACTAGGGGGACATGTATCACTTTGACTGCTCCAAAGAGGCTTATGGGATTTACTGACTCATTATTGAGATAACTGATGGACACACAAACACATACTCACTGGTTTATTTGGAACAGGCACACATCCCGAAACAACCTTGATGAGTATTTTGTCTTCCCCCCCATTACCACCACATGTTGCAGAGCCAGACAGCCAGTTTAATTAGGCAGGTTAACAGTCTTTACTATGGTACCCTGCCCCAGCTTGTACTCAAACACGAAACTAACAGTGAGCCAAAAGCATGGGAAATTATACCCTACCCCTTCCCCTTCCCCTTCAGGCAATAAAAGTGGGCTTTGACACAAATCTACCCAAAGCCAGATGGGACCGTATATCTCGGTGTGGTTTCCTCACAGACGAGTAAATGCGGTACCGACGCCCTCTTTCTTTGTGCGTACGAAGGCCCGCATGTCAAATACATCATGTTTTTAGCTCCATTTCATTGGTTGTCTTCCTTCACAAATGTGAGAGCTGCTTCTTAATTTACCAGCAGTTTTTCCTCTCTCAAAGGTCTTGAAACCACCAATAGCGTAGGGGTTCCGTGTCTGCACTTTTCATAATTTTGAAAGGCAAAGAACGGGAAAGAAAAAAGCCAGACATCTCAGTCATTACTTGGTTAAATTAGACAGAACAGGCAAAGTACACAGAGACCCAGACAGCTTTTTGCTGCTGCCTTTGTTTTGTGGTTTCCCCTTAAGGCCCCAATGGAAAACAACTTCAAACGAAATATATACGTGATGCCAAATTTATGTGTGGGACGACAGCTTTGCTGGGGTCCCTTCCCCCTACTATAAAAGATTGAGAAAGCGAGAGAAACAGCAGGCAGAGCGAGTCTAGACTGCCCTCATCTAAATCTATGACCTGTCACTCACTTTCAAACAAACCTGCTCCCACAATGCGCATACAAAAAGTACCATGTGATGACATATGCACCTCACACGTAGACCCTTGCTATGATATATCAACAAATAAAACCTTCACAAACACATGAAAATACAGTCTGTGTGTGAATAAGCTTTGTGTCCATAACAATGTCTCTGTAGGTTCACTTGTATCTGTCATATATCCTCCCACACACTCCCACATGACGAAATGCAGAAAAATACACAGTTATGCGCACAAAAACACTGACTCCCACTCTAAGTAAAGCAAATATCTTAGCACTCTTATTGGTACAAAAACACGTCATCTGATACTCATTTGCCACATGTATTCAAGCCCATCCAAATATACAGTAAGCATGCAAAGCCACAATTTAAATCCACTAACCTTCAAACGTGCCACACCCACGAGAACTAATCTGAGAGGGTCACTGTTGTTTGACCTTTTTTAAACATCCTGGATCTAGTCATGATTGTGGCGTATAAACATAAATACACAAGATCTAACATTAGCGTAGTAGGAATGGGGACAGTGCAGTGGATGGTCTAAGATTCTCCCCTCAGCCATGACAGAAGCCAACCTGTAATTTACAGTCTAATTAACACACCAAAGAGTCTGTGGGAACTCAAGGTTGTAAAGTGTGAGTTATGAGTGTTGAGGAGCTTCACAGCAAAGATATGAGTTCCAACAGTATGAATATTTCGCAGGTTAAAACAGAGACGAGCAGGACTAGGCTATGTAAAGGTGTGAATAGTGACATCAATACAATATACAGGTGTTCTAATTGTCCTCAGAGCAAAGCAACCTGAAGCCAGGTTTTGAAAAACAACATAAAAAATAAATTCTACAATTCTGTTACAAAAAAAGCATACCCTACAGACAAGACTTTCATGGTGTGACCATGATGAAAAGTTCAAGTGTGACATATTTGCAGGAATATTATCACCACCAACGAGGGCGCTCTTGACGTGGCTCTGGAGCAGGCTTATGTAAAAAGGTCGCACTGTCCAGCATGTAACAGTTTCATAACAGATGGAAGTTGCTGCGGCTCTATCCACCATGTCAAAAACCATGCAAAAGGGACACTGAGAACATTTCCTCTTTTTGTCCCTTTGGGAAAACAATAGCGAGGCCGTAACCCATGGCACAACTGTGTCACATTGTTCATGCAAATACCCATGATAAAATTTATGTAAACTTTACTCATCCACTTGCCTGTGGTCAATATGTTTACGCAGAGCATTGCATCCTGGCATTTGTATAAAAGAAGAGGTTTTGAAGTGGTTTGTGTTGCATGGGCACTGGCATGTCCTCACACTGATGAGCTACACCCTCTTTGGTGTGGTGCAACCATCCCAAGTCTTTTCGCAACAGGGGCCAGTAATTAGGGGAGCTTTAGATTCAACCTCTGTGTTAACGAACACAGTGACCCAGTTACCCTTTGCAGCACTTACATCACAGTTGCTAGTACGGACATCCCATAGCGTAGGTAGCCGAGCAACAGTGTTTCCCTTCAGAGGCGATACCATTATGTCACAGACAGCAGCCTTACATAACTGTTCCCTTTTGGGGCCACTGGGTCAGTAAATAAACTCATGCTCATGACTGCTCTCAAGTACAAAAACACACTGCAAATCTACGACTTGATTTCCAAAGAAAGAACAACTTCAGACTACCTTGAATCTGTAGGAAATTGGAGAAAAGGGCCTTTTGAGGTGAACAGTCTATGCCACAGACATCTGATCAGGCCACTATCTGAGCAACACAAGTGCAGACTGAATGTCGATCCAGGAGACTTGGTGTCGCTCACCTGTTCCAACAAGAGCTACCAGCATCTCTGTGTGGGTGAGATAAAATTCCTCAGGTTTCTTCAACTGTGAGGCCACTTACGCAGGCGGAGACGTAAGTAGGGATGGAGACACTGCATAAGAAAGGCAGGCAGACATTGAGGATCTCCAGTGGGAGGTCTTACAAATTCTTCATAACCATAAGCTAAAAGTGCACTCTCTGGGCTTGCTCGAGGGCTATACACACTTGATGCCCTAGAACATGCTCTGAAATTAGCAAAGTCTGCAAGTCCAACGTCAGCTGCTGTCATTCGAAAAGCAGTTCTGATTGAGAAAATGTTTTAGGAAGGCAATTAGAAGACTGTGCAGACAACATACAATGCCCACACAAAATAGAGGACAGGGGTTTATAGTAAAAACCCTGTGCAATTGGTTCATTTCAACTTGTAGTAATGAAGGTCATGAGCAGGACAGTGGAAAATGATCTTAGATTAGTATAAAAGGCCTACTTCCAACCTAGAAGGTTTGAATTTGTCCTTGTTTTTGCAAGGTTTTTTGGCCAAGAATCTTACTGACATGTGCCTTCAGTTATCTTTAGCCAGAGGCAAAGCAAAAACGGTTCAACAAATACAGATGTAAACTAGATCAAGACGTGATGCTTTCAATATAATTTGTATTAGATTCTGAAGTTGCAGATGGTGATCCCAATTGGATCAGACATTTTGAATCAGGGGCACACTGTGTACTAGCCTCCGGTCTACCGCTTATCCTGTTTCGTTATCTGTGGAAAACCACAAGAAGCCTGATCTTCAAAATGGCACCACAAAAAGTAGCTGCAGCACTTACCAGCAGGTTGTAATTTGTTCCTGGTGGGTCATGCAGAAGTCTGCCAGCTCAAGCCCTCATTGTTAATGACAAGACTGCTTTGGGCCATTGGAGACCCAGACAGGCCTCTTCTGAATCGCAAAGTTTCCAAAACCGTCTGCAAGAAAGTTCTCAGCTTTTCTCGGCAAAGCAATCTGGGGAATTTCTGCCAACAACCCAGCTATTCCTTTTCCACCAGGGCTGAGATGCTTGCCGAGATGATCTCATAGCTACCCCATAGGAGCAGGGAATTTTTGGAGTGTATGCAATCCCATCAGCAACCAAGTTGGGAGAGAGATATAGGTCACGCCCTTCATCTAACCGAGGTTGCCAAGAAGTGAGTTCACAGAGACTGCAACACACTACGGAGACCAGAAACCACAAAGTCTGGTACAAACATAGCTTGGATTTAGGTTATAGTTGTGGGCAATTTAACAAATAGTCAGCACTATCGTCATATCTACATTAGAGACGACTTCATATTAATCTCGTGAAGGTCTAGTGAGCAGATTGCTGACTGAGCGAAAACGTTCCTGGTGGTTTGACCCAGATCACAGCATTTAGACACAACTGTGGGAATGGAACAAAAAAGACAGAAGTACGCCTCGCATATGCGTGTGCTAATGGAGGGAGGGGGAGCAGGGTTGACTAACCACATTGAGTCTTGGTGAGTCAGATCAGGCTTTCAGTACTCTGTTCGTGCCAGTGACTTTGAGAAATTGAGGATTAATGCTAATGGACGTGGGTGTAACAAAGACATTACGGCTAGGTCAGGTGCAGCGATTAGGACTGGACCAGACTTGTCCAGAGACACTGTGACAAAGGCAACTATGTTTAATTTATCATCCTCTATTGTCTTTAATGAAAAACGCTAAAACCACTTGCCTTTCAATTGCACATTCTCCTCCCATGGTTTTAATGCTGTTGAGAAATGAACAATAGTACCGGCCTTGCGTCTGACGGAAGAGCCTTCACCATCAGGCATTTCAATCAAGCCTTCCAAGCCTAGTAGACATAACTCACTCCTCCCAGTCTCTACAGCACATGTGCACACACGGTCTAAGACACATTATATGAGGAAGCAGCCACAACTGCTGCAGATTTATGTCCCCTCCCCTCTATATTTTCCCACCTCAAAGGAGCACATCTCACAGCACTGCCCTACTCATCGCTGAAGCTTTGAAATGGACCTTCCTGTAGGTCCTGGCCTTACTGGGCCACTAGGAATGTTTTGCAACACACCGTAATTATTTCAACTCCATTTAACATT
Source organism: Labeo rohita (assembly GCF_022985175.1). Taxonomy (NCBI): domain Eukaryota; kingdom Metazoa; phylum Chordata; class Actinopteri; order Cypriniformes; family Cyprinidae; genus Labeo; species Labeo rohita. The sequence continues at coordinate 9,804,009 of NC_066893.1, forward strand.
AAGATAGCTGTAGCCATAAGCCTGTGAACAGTAACAGGCAAGAGCAGGTGGGTAGGGTCACCAACAGCACTGACAGTGTACAGCCACAAAGCCTCTTAAATGTCAGGGCATTGAGCTAAATTTTATTTGTATACTGTCAAGCGAGTATAAATTAAAAGGCTATTAGCAAAAAGTGCTAGGGAAGGCTGATCTCGAGCAAGCTTACTCTTTTCAAAACCTACTTTTTGAGGACAAACTGTCTTCTGTCCTAACTAGTTGATTTCTATTTTCAACCACATATAAACATTCAAACATTAGTCAAAGCTGTTTGAGGCTATTTTTACATCTAGAGTGATGAACCCAGGCTCATCCCAAAATTTTGATGCAATTTTTGAAGTTTTCTTCATTCAGAAATGTCTCAATGCTTTATAGTCAGTGAGGTCCAATGTTATTTTGTGTGTCACTGACTTTAATTGATTTCATTGACAAAAACTGCTGAAACAATCTTTAATTTGGAAGGACTATTATTTGAACATATTTAGCTCCTAAAGGTTTACCTTGTGTAGACACCACTGACACCACTGTAAGTAAGATCCTCTCTATTTGAAACCGCCAAGCCAACCCTTCCCCCATGACTGTCCACTGAATGATCCTTTTCATCCCGCAGCCACGCCTGGAAGAGCACAGGCCCAGATCCTCAACATACAGATTTATTAGACAGTAAAGGGTCAAACATCTCCCTGGCAAGAGCTAATGTCAATATAAAAGCCTGGGAGGCAACCAAGTTTCTGGCACATGCCAGAAAACAACCTCTCTCTCCATTTCTTTTTGTTTGTCCCCTCATTCCTCATCTCAAAAACCCAAATGCACACACTGCAACAACAGAGAATCACCAAATCAGATTTCCAGCAGATGCAACTGAGCAAGTGACCTACATCAATGGAGGGCTTTGACAACGGATCCCACCCTGTACCCACCCCCACACTTCTGCCTTTCCGTACAGTACGTCCCCACCCACAAATTGCAGTGTTAGCGCCCCACGCAGAGTTTGCGTGAGACTCTAAGCTGGGGCTCATGCTTCAGGAAGCTGAAAATACAGCTCCACGCTAGCTCCAGATCCCCTTCTTCCTGCACAGAGAAATCGACACCCATGCATAGTAAATTTAAGAAAAGCAAAAGAGCTCAAACTATACAACGCTTCAGCAGTTCTGTCACCTTACGCCCTTATGGGTGGGCGGAGAGGACACAGGGCAATGGGGGGATGGTTAGGTAGGAACAGACTGGCTTTTATAAGACTCTGCCAAAGCTGACTAAAGTATACATAAGTTCAGCAGAGTAGGAAGCAGCGGCCTACCAACTCTACAGTGAGTTAACTACGACTGACTTTGTTTTAATGTATGGTAAAGTCTGAGCAAATTTTTGGTTTGGTTTTTAAGCAGCTAAGGCAGCTTTTCTTCATGCGAAAGAAAAATAAGAGAACTGTATTCCCGTCAGTGAGGGCTGCTTCAGGAGAGATGGATGACTGCGAAAGGGTGGATGAGTGCATGATGAAACACCCTGGGGGCTTCAGTACTTCAGCCTATCATATTTGAGTGAAAGAGAGACAGAGAGAGATGCACCAAAGCATGGTTTCTACACTCGCACTACTATTCTGGCACAAAGAGACTGTACCATCACAGAAAAGAAACATGTTAAGTGGACAGAACTGATGCATACAGACAACTAGTTAAATAATGTGAATAAAGTACTTAAGGCATATGAATCAAGACCCTAGAATTGAAATCCTATTAAATATCACATTTTTGGGGAGTCATATTACAACCTGACCTAAGATAGTTACCCAATTATCTAGTATAGCTAAAATCTTCTCTCAAACATTAACATAGGTGCGCATATAAAACTCACATGATCTCTGCATAACACCATTCCCAATTAACTAGCTGGGGCATATCCTGAATGGCAAGTGGGTCAGCCAAGTCCATGCACTCTTGGGCATCTAACATATATTCTGGTTACAATGTAGCAGGCCAGGGGTGTGGAACGGAAAATAGTTTTAGTCAGAGAGAGTAGAATCCCTGTTGTGAAGCCATCACCCTCACACTGAGCCCAGCCTCACCCCACCCCGTCCATGGCACTGTGCCCAGTGCAGGGCAGAAGTGCCCAAGTCCCACCCATCCTCTAAAACCTTCCACCTGAACCACGGGCAGGATGACTGCACAGGATGTCATGTCTGTAAATAACCCAGTGCAGAGGAAAGAAAAATGGCTGACGAGTCAGTTTAATTTTGCATGTATTTGCTATAAACCTGGGAGGAGGGTGTTCTAGGAACTCGCTGCTTTAATGCACACTTGAACCAATGGTCGGATCTATTGTTCGAGCGAGAACATTTGACCACGTACACTGTTTTTGTCAGTGTAGCAAAACAATGTCATCTATACATTGTGCACACTACTGGGACTCTTGAAAACAATACAAAGGGGCACGTAAGGAATATAAGAGTTCACCGGCCAAACAAAAAAGCTAGCCAACTGTGAAATATGTCATTATGGGCTTTGTACATATGGTGCTTCGGGTGATTGAAGCTAATGCATACTAGCCACACACAGTGGCAGCATGACCTTTACTGATAACCTTACACATAGAGGGTCAGTAACCATGCATTTCATAAAACTCAAGGTGGACAATAGGACAACATCACGCTGAGATAATTTGAACTGATCGTCATCCTGTCATTAGTGGCACAATGTCCTTATTAGCATCCTTCCCCCAACAAAGCTTCTTTAGCCAATCTTGCTCATCAATTTGTGAAAAAACCTGTCCTACTATTCTCCTTAGCATTTTGGGTTGGAGAGGAACCCCGCCTCCTCATACTCGCAGGAGATCAGACAAAGCTGTCTGGTAACCTTAGACCCTCAACCTGCTGTGTTCCCCTTCTCCTCACCAACCCACTCAGCACAATGAGCAATTTGTGTACCGCATTCGCTCTCATCTTCTACGTCCCACCGCTCCGCTCGCTCATACTTACCATCTCAATGCGGCGGAGGATTACAAAAACCTCTGAGGCCTTGGAGGTGATCTCATTTAATCTCCCTTGCACAGCACATCATGCAACAGTGTGATCTGAGGCGTGCTATCAATATTCAAGACTCTCTCAAGTACTTAGTGGCTTGATGTGGTAACATGCTCCTCCGCTTCCCTAGAGATATTCCCATGAGTACAAGGACTAGTGATACAGGTCCTGAGTAGCCCAATCAGGATAATGAGTCTAGGAACTGGGCCCAGTTGACATTATGGAGTTGTACAGAGAGCAGATTAGATTATGGGGCGAGGGAGATTAACCCAGAACACAGGGGCCACATGTACCCATTCTGATCACGAGGGTCCGTCATGGGTTTGCCATTGAAAGCAATTTGTGAACCTAATGAACTTGTTCTTTTAGCATTGACTTTTTTAAAAAGCATTGGAAGAGAATGCTAACAAACACAAGTCTGGTGAATACCGTACCTTAAAAGTTAATTAAAGGGGAAAGTGAGTATACAGTAGTCAACACTTGAAGTGGATCAAAATCTTGTCAAAACAATACCAGTACTTGTTTTAGGACAAGTTTGATCCACTTCAAATGTTGACTACTGTATTCTGGGTTCAGTACAAGTTAAGTGGAGTGAATGGGGCCAGAAACATTAAAACACTCCCTCATTCAGTAGTACAGCAACAAGACACAAACAATGCAGATGCAAACCTGACTGTAGTGTGCAAATTAAAATGGCTTACTAATATTTTGTGTGAACCTGCATACAGTTGCCATAACAGCACAACACTTAAATCCATAAAGTGACTTGATTTAAACAGATTTACAGCTCAACACAAGTTTTAACAGAAGACAATTATGTTTTTCTGCTTTTAAATCCTCTAAAAACTATCCTGATTTACTTTCATTGTACGTATCTTATGTAACCTTGATTTTTAATAAAATGAGGATTTTAATTTATATTTTGAGGTAGTCAACATTATGCACAAATGCTGTTGATTCCACTTAACTTGAACTGAACCTAAAGTATTCCTTGAATGCTGAAAGGAAAACAGTGTTTTATTGTGTTGCATTTAATTTTTAGGGGCCAGTGTTACTAACAGCTTGCACCAGCACAAACCATATTTTTCCATTAAAATAGTACTAAAGATGCGCAGTGAAGAATTAGCACTGAAAATGCATGGACACAGTTATTTTTGTGCCTGACCTTATTGAATATGCATTTGCAGGAGTTCTCCTTTCAAACACAAAATTTATGGGAGGATTCATTAAAAATGAATCGCACAACGCGTTTTACTTACGTAAACGCTCCGCGAATACTGGTATTTGCACCATTATTTAACGCCCAAAAAAAGCATGTCTCAAAAAAATGGTGGTAATTTGAGCTGCTCTTCGTACATTGCGCTAGTCGTTATGGAAAAAATCTGGCTGAATCTGTGTTCTTTAACGTGTGCATTGTTAGTAAATCACATGTAGAATTTTCCCCTCCCATCTGTGCTTTTATGGAACCGCCCACTAACGTTAATTTGCCCTGTTTAGTGAAACTGGCCCTAAATGTGTAGAAGTCTGATGCGACAGAGTTGCAAGAACTGATACAGAGGTTTCACTTTGAGCAAAAAAAATGTTAAAGTCAGGTTTTGCATGCAAAACACTTTCAGAGGAACTACACTTATGAGAAAAGTCACATGCACCGAAAGGACACCATGTCTTTTGTGCGTAACGAACAGCCAAAATACGTCACACCCATGGCCTTGGCAGTCTCCTCAAGCCATGTCACTTCCTCTTCCTAAACCCGAAACTTGCAGGTTTGTGAATTTTTTTTTTTTTTTCTTTTTCGTTCCCGGATGGCCCCACACCCATTTAATCTGCATGCATGCATACCACAGGTTCCTTTTCTCATCTCCAGTCAACTGCGGTCTAATAAAGTAATGAGAATGTTATAAATTATCATCTGCAAGCATATTGTGCACCATTACAGTTAACAACTCATCAAATGCAAAGCAAGCATCTCTCTGAATCTGTCCATCTGTGTTTATAAGGATGATTAATGAGCCCTTCCTTATCCAGCCACATGCTAGTTAGAATCTTCTCCTTTCTTTCTACCCTCTCCAACTTTCCTGTGTGTCCTCCTTTCTGCGCATAGCCATAAAACATCTGTCAGATATTATTCTTGATGCTCTCCTAGGCCATGGACTAATCGTAACATGACTATAAACACCAACAAAGTGGAGATAAAAGTTCAGGATGCACCCAGACAACACAGGCAGTGCCAGTAGTCAGACTAAACTGAAAAGGTCCTCACGAAAGGTCACAAGAAGGTTATTTTACCAGATTTATCTCAGTGAGGGACACTTTGTAACCACAGGTTACCACAGAATTGCTAAGGGCAAGCACTTCCAATACATAGTCTTTCTTTAAAAAGAAAACAACGCTGCAAATAGACCCAGAACCTAAAATTGGTGGCTTGGCAAGCGTACGTGGTTTAAAACAGTTAGCGTGATAGAAAGGGTCATTTCAGTCCGCAAACAAGTGCTTTACAAAGTTATGTGAGCTAGTAACAAATTCTTGGGAAGGGAAATTACACTTAAAAGACTTTGCACTGACATAGTTATCTACACAAATGCAATATTGTATAGTCTTCAAAAGTACAAAGTTAAAAGTTCCTTCTACCGCTTTTTAAACAACTGCATTTGCTACAGTGCATTTCAAAGCGAAGCCTTTGCAACATTTCTGCACCGTTTGATCATGACAGTACATCTGCTCCAGCTCTATCATAAAACGCCTTCTTCTTCCAGCAAGCTTGCACTTGTGATGGTTCAGGCCCTCCCCCTTTCCACGGGAACTACTCATTCAAAAGAATAACACAAGAATGCTGCAAAAGTCTAGCGAACAACTGAAATAAAGATATATTTACACTTTATTCAAGTTGCCATGACAGAAAAATGCAAAAAAAGAAACATATCATGACCTGTTGCATTTTTCAGAAATTACTAATCGCTTTCACTAAAGCAGTTTGACTAGCATGACTGCATCTCTGCACGTATAGGAAAGCCCCCAGAGCCCAAACTTTTTATCCTACCGCTACAGTATACGACTCCATCGGCGACACTACGCACTAAGTAGAAAGCTGGATGCAACTCTCTGTGCCCAATTCCTGCTGGATTAAAACAAATGATCCAAAGCAGGGTGCAAACCAGAACCAGCAGGGAATTCAGGGCGTTTGCTGAAGTCAAATGAGGTCTTCAGTACTTTTGGCTCCCCAAGTTTGTTTTTATAACTCTATGTTCCCCCCTTCAGTTTAAAAGCAGTGCGTTGCTGGGAGAAAGATCCATCTTCTCTTTGCTCCACTGGTAGAGACTGATGGAAAATCTGCTGAGTGCTTAAGAAAGGCGCCCAGAACGGAGCAGGTTGGCTGAGCCTGGGCTGCTGAACTCAAATGACCCACATTCTCTGATTACCAAAACAAATGAGATGGAACACTCATTGTTTAACCGAATCATGGTCCGATCGCAGACCGGTGACTACAGTGAAACCCAATCTAAAGTCTGCAATTTAAAGAATAGCTCAACTGAAAGACAGGAAGCGAGGGAGGTCTTAAATACACACTATAAACAAATTCACCACAAACGATGAATTGAGCTGTTTATCTGCATTAAATGACTTACTTTGACGTGTTAACACAAAACTAGACACCATACGCTGGACTGCAACCGAAGCTGGAGGTTTACAGAACAATATCCCTGAATGCAGGGTGGTATGTGGTGTGTTCTGACATAAACATGTCATTATATATTCTGTAAAAAACCCAACCTATTATCAAGCGAAGTAAAAGGAACAGCAACCGTGTAGACGACACGCCCACCTTGAGTACTTCAAAGCTCAGTTACATATTATAAACAAAGCTTTTGTATTGAAAATCCAGTCAACCCCTACTATATATTCTTTTAACGTCAAGGTAAGGTTTTTTCTTTCCTGATGAGATATGCTACCCATGTTGTGATTTCAAAGATGGCAGTTTAAACTGGTAGGTCATCACAAGTAAGTAGGTCAAGTTTACAGAACACCATAACCACAAGGGATGAGTCATGGTTGATTAGTTGGGTTCTGGATTAGTGAGTACGACTAGTTTACTAAGATTTTTGCTATTTTTATATTTTTAGCATCAGCGCTTGAATTAGAATGCGCACACAATAGCTAGCAATTTTGCACAGTAGCTGAACTTTAACCAACCTAATTATACGGTCTACCTTAAGATCTATTAATGCCAGTATTGCACATCCACAGGAATAACACAAGAACGCTGCAAAAGTCTAGCAAACAATTGACACCTGTCCTCCCCCCTAATATTCATATAACAGTGGTGAACCTACAATTAAATTTCTACATTTCATAAAATTAAGCAAAGATGATGATAAAGCACTGAGCGTATCGTTTTAACCATCACACATCGACACCACACGACTGACAGAAACTCTGATCTATTTTCCCTGATAAAACATCGCACTGTCTGAACATTCATCCTTTCAAGTATCAAGGGGTGTTTTTCGGAAAACCCTGACACAATTTACACTTCTGCGGTTTATCTCAGATCTTAGAGTACAACGCCTTTAGGTGTCAAGAACGTTTCGATTTAGAGCGGAGTTTCCTGTCAGGAGGTCCATCTATTGTCTGGCGTGATAACAACACGGCGATACTAAAATGATAGCGGTGGAAGTACACGTCACGACGCGTGAAAATGCGGTACAGAAACGTGTAATTACTTTTCTAAATGTATTTTCCATCCTAACCGTCAATTATGAAGACTTGAGGTCTGCGCTGAGGGCGGGTACTCTGCGCGCTTCAGCGCTCGGCTGGTCGAGTCTGTTGCTGGCCAGATCAGCTGGCAGTCTGTCCGACGGGGGTGTGGCACATCACAACAAAGAGCTTAACAGTCAAACAAGCAACCGCAGAAGTCTCACCAACCCCCATCTTTTATACATTTTTCATTTTGTAACCCCCTTTGCATGCATCTAAAGGACTAACGCAAAGACAACCAAATTACGCGCGAACCTGCCGGTTTTGGACTTTAAAAGCCGTTCGCTTTCTGCACCGGTATTGCCAGTGACTTTTCGCAAACTACCACCATCGCCTCTTGAAACTATAGCCTACAAGACTTTTATGAGCGATTACATCATGGGGTGCCTGGCTCTTTTTGCGCCAGCAGTGTTTTAGATTTAATTGCGAGCAGATTTTTGCGCGAAGGTATTGAATGTATAGAGTACAATTGTGTCTGTGCACGAGCACGCACGCAGTTATGTTGTAAATAGAATAGTTTGTTGGTATTCTTGTTGAATGCTTATTTTATAGTACACAGTTGTCACAGTATTATTATTTTTATTAACATTCCTGCCACTTTGTTTTATTGTTATTGTTTTCTGTCACCGTTTTATTGTGTGTATTAATGCGTTGGCAATATTGTACGCAGAATAATCGTGCCAATAAAGTGCTTTGAACTTGAAACTGCAAACTGGTTTATTGGGCATATGTGTGTTGAGTTGGCTCATATAGGCGAGGCACTGGGGGGAGAAGAACTGTTGCTGTTTACCATATAGCTTCCTCATAGTGGGCGTGACGACATTTACGATGCTACTTACCTCGAAAAACTATTTATTCCTCTTAAAACCACTAGTTAAAGTAAACGCATAAAGAATAACCACAGCGACACAACAGTTGTCCCATCAAGTAAAGCCCTGAGCTTGTGCGGAACACAATGTGCCCAAAGTGTGCGAATGCGTAAATGTCGCGATGTTTACATTGGATCTGCGAAACGGCAATACACTTGGCAGGAATGGAAACTGACCTGTATGTGTCCTTAGGTGGGCTTTGAGATGGGACGATTTGCCATAAACTTTTTCACAACCTGAATAGTGGCATTTGTGCTTTTTCTGTGGGGGTTCTTGTTCAATTCGACCCCTAAATCGTTTGCTTCTTTGTTTAACAGCAGAGTCGCCGGTGATGGTGGTAGGTGTGGCAGAGTTCCCATCATCTCTGGTTAGGGTTGCTGTTGGTGGCGTGCTCTCCTCCTTTATTTTTGCCTGCTCGGCAAAATTGGTGGGGGTCTGTTGATTAAAATCCGCCAAAATTCTCGCCACCACAAACAGAGATGAGTTGTCTTTCAAAGGCTCCTTGGTTTCTTCTCCATTCCTCTGTGCAGCCGCAGTTTCGGGCTTGATCTCTCTATTCCCTTTTGGACCGTGGACAATTGCTTGGCTGGACATTGACACAAGGCACTCTGCTGCGAAGTGATCCATTTCGTTTGAAAAGTACAAGTTGTTTCTATGACATTCAAACCCAATGACAGTAGACCATTGAACTCAGTAGATCCCTTTGTGTGATGCTGAATAAGCAGCTCTCGTAAGCAACTCACTTTGCACTATCTTACCGGCTTTTCAGCAACACTGACATCCTGCATGTAAATCATGCGAGATCGAGCCGTGAGCGCGCCGCACCGACTGCTTTCGTCCTTTACAGATAAGTTTCCGGTGATGAGAGCTCTAAAAACTTGTCTGAATTGAGTATCAAAACTCCCATCGTGGCTGTAGTCCTCACAACGTTAAAGTGACAGTATGCTGTGCGCCGATTAGAGCTGATTGTATCCATGCTGGGGGCGTGTCGGCCGGTAGCGTTTGGCAGCGTCATCGAGCCGGCGCGCACTCATTGGATGGCGACGTGTCCCGGAGTGCACTGCCTTACTTGCCCCCCACCAAACTTTTAGAAAGTATAAAAGAAACTTCACTCAGAACCTAAATGCATATAGACAAAAAAATAAAGCACTGGTTTTTGTGAGAATGCAGTTTATTTCATTAATATATTATCAGCGTAATATTTGATTATAAAGGTTAACTGGAAAAAAAAAATATATATATTTAAATTCTTGTCTTTGCATATACAGTATAAGAGCATATAGGATTGTCTAAAGCATGCCTTCTTGGTTTATCCACTTAACATTATTTAATACGATACTGGATTACAAAGCAGTGGCTGCTATAATAGTTCTCACTTGTGCTGCTGCAGTAGCCTCTATATAGAATGGAAACCATACTGTAAAATATTTATACAGTTGGCTACATTCAGTCAGACTCCAAGGCTTGGAAGTGACAAAAGATTTCAAAATAAATAACGCGCAGACACAGAATCCCAGACTGGAAAATATATTCATATTCCTGCATTTCACAAGCAGACTGTGGGGGTGAAAATCGAGATCAGTGTTTCAAAAGTGACTTAATCTTTTTCATATGAAAGCAGGAGAGGAGGAAAGAAAGGGCTGAAGCCCACCACTTCAGCTCTAACGATGCACTGTTCTCCTGTGGGAAAGCATGTACTCTCTTTCAGCCCTATTCACAATAGACTTCTCTGGAAAGTTCCAAGTGTTCATTGAGAGCAAGGCTACATGGCATTCAGAGAGCCATCTGGTTGTATTACTTTACATATTCTTTCACCACCACGAGAACTGGGTGTTCTTGTGTTTCATGCAGTGTTTCTGAGGCAAATCCTATCACAGCATAACGACAAGACGGCGGTTCCAATTTCACAAGATGGCTGCCTCAAAACCCAAATGGAAGAAAGTGCAACCTAAAGAGATTTATTTTATAAAAATTATTAATTTACAGTTATTTTATTTTAACTCTTTTTAAATGATTCTGTAAATGATATTCTGTACTTAAATGAGCATTATAATTAGAATGCAAAAAAAAAAACAGCAATTTTTGTCTGTAATTCAATAATCAGTGTAAGATACACCTTATATTTTTGAGCACTATTACTCCATAATATATAACAGGATGTACTGGTTCATCTGACTACATAATACCAAGTACTTCTGCAAAATGCCT
>NC_066893.1:9817386-9847386 GCF_022985175.1 Labeo rohita
AAACAGATAGATAGACAGATAGACAGACAGACAGATTGAAAGAGACTGACAGTATGACAGACAGACAGACAGATAGACGGATAGATAGATAGATAGATAGATAGATACATATATACATAGATAGATAGTAAAGCAGATGTAAAGTCCCCTCAAAGCTGTCAACCTTTTACCTAGGCAAGCCGATACCTTTAAAGCGAAGTCATTATGGGTGGAAACTGATATGTTTCTAGTCATGACTCATGTGGGTTGCACATGTGATTCCTTTCCCTCACTGGATAAGCATAGAAGACAATAATGTGGCACCCTTTACACTGTCTCTCATAATCACCACTTGACTGCACGTGTTGCCATGACCTGAAAGTCTGATTGGCAAACATACCTCAAAGGACTGAAGGTCACATAAGACAGTTCGGTTTGTCTTCTTTCGTGGAAGCTATAAATTAGAAACGACCTGCACTCTCATCATGGCCTGACTCTGATAACTAGGGCTTGACTGCTGTAAAAAAGATTTTGTGTTCGCTGTTTGTTTTCTCTCTCTCTCTTTCTTTTGTGAGTTTTATATTGAATTTACTGTAGCCTTTAAATGTCAATTCAGCAGCTCTGGCACATGTGAAACTCAGAGGCTGTTTACTACTTGTGGTTTAGCTTTGCTCTTTTGATCTACAGTTGGGAAACATATCATTTCCCATCACGCATGTAACAACTCTCTTCCTGTTCGTCTTCAGACAGTGCCCTCTTATATGTTGATCTAGGACCAGCTCTGTCCCAGCCCAATTCTGATCTTGACCATCAAAAGAGAAACCACACAACTGGTCTCAGATCAGCACCCAAAGACAACTTAAACAAAACCCTCTGCGAACTCGAGCAGCACACGACATATAACAAAAGTACTTAAACCTACAAAACAAACCTGATCACGAGAATAAAAACCTGCATGAACTTCCCGAATAACATCAGCCACACTCTTGCATAATATAGCAACTGGTCAATCATTTTACATGTTGAAATTTCCGCCCATGTCCTTGGCAAGATTCCTGACCTCAATGACTACCGTGGATCACGTTGTTCTGCTCTGTTGTATCCCAAACACCCCAGAACAAACATCTCACTTAAAAGTACATGAGCTGAGCCTCAACCAGATGCTGGGCTTTTGTTTTGTCTGTTGAAGGAGACTAGAGCACAAAGAGTAACATTAAACTATGAACAAACAGCAAGTCCAACATTTAAAGCCATTCTGAATAAATGAACGGCGATGAGGTAAATGTAGCATAGGTGTTGGAAAGAAAAAGCCATAATTCATGATTTATGCAAAGACAAGTTAAGGATTTCATGCTTCTGAGAGACAAAAACAAGTTCAAACTGCAGTTTATTTAATCAGTGTCCAGAGCTTGGCTTTGGTCCAGCTGGATTTTCGGGTTACACGTGCCACAGATAATTTATATACTTATCTATCTCAGCAATAAAGCAGCGATTTTTTGTTTACAGTTTAAGCTATAAAAGTTAAGTCACTTTAATGACCCCATGAAATGAAAATAGTGCCTTTTAGTTTTATGCTTTAGTCCACGTGCTAGTGTAGTCCAACATGTTGCATAAATAGGTATTTAAAATGTATAGTTGCTGTTTTACAGGGAAACGGACCAAAAACACTGATGACTCATCCTGCACCATAGATTTTGTCCAATCAAATGCTCTTTAGATTGAGAAAGTCCCACCCACAAATACAATCTGCAGATAGATAGTTTAATAACTTGATTATATTGTATCCACCATTTCATCAAAACAGACCACAAGAAGGTCATATTAGTTATGCTAATTAGTACAAATCAGTGACATGCTAAGCGTAAATTGATTTTATGAGGCTGATGCTTGCTGAGGCTAGCAGTAATCCACTCTGAAACAATGCTTTGGGGAACGGCTTTGTCTCCGTCACACAATACAGCTCAAAAAGAACAAATTGGAACAAACGCATTTTAACTTTGTCTTCTAGCTGCCTGTGAGGAGCAGCTCTATTCATGAAGCATCAATCAGTGGACTGATGTCTGATGAAGGAAGAGGAGGAAACCTTTATCTATCAGTATCTGTCACTTTAAACACACAGTTTGACCCTCAGGCTCTGCATTAGCACGGCATGTATAGAGGGCCTCTTTCTGACCTCTATTCAAACTCAACAGCGATGTGTAATGTACATGCGTACTATGTACACTACGCTCGTGTAACCTATATCACACAATGGCATGGCCTTAGGGTACACGTATGTAATGTACTCAAGGTAGGACTTTGAACATTGCTTTTCCTGTTCTTTATCAAAGATGTAACCATTGCTAATGTAGTTCAACAGTAACCGCCCACTTTTACAGCAGACTTTGTTACAGGATTTTCCTTATTCATTTCCTTCAAAGTGATTTCAAGTCAATATATATAAATAAATTGGAATAGTAATAATTTGAAATAATATTTCACAAGTCTGCTGTATTTTTAATCAAATAACTGCAGCCTTGGTGAGCACAAGAGAATTCGGGAACACTTTACAATAAGTTTCCATTTGTTGACATTAGTTCAGCCATGACAAGTCTCAGATTGTAAAATCATTATTAATGTAAATAGAATGTGCATAGGTCTGGTCTTGTTGGACTACATCTGCTACACTTCTGAAATGAAAAGGAAACAGCTGCTGCTGCTAGAGAGAGGAAGATCCTCCATAGTAGATCTAGACAGGCGGTGCTGGGGAGGTGGTGGACTAAGATGAAGACAAGCAAAGTATGCAGACATAGCATTCATTGAATACGTCCTGGTATGTCTGTCTGTCCTGGTATGAGTATGTGAATCCAACCCGATCTCATGGCAATTTGTACATATTTTGTGAGGTGATTAGTGATGGGCAGGTTTAGGGGCGGGGTTAGGGGTAGGTCATTTGTACAAATTCATACGAATTGGGGAACTTGTAAAATACGTACGCTTTAGCAAAAAATCTGCTTAAGCGTACGTATTTTATATTCGTATGACTTACTATGAATGACCTACCCCTAACCCTGCCCCTAAACCTACCCATCACGGAGGCCTAGACAAACTGTACAAAAGTGAGATTGTACGAATTCATACACATTAGCCACCTCATAAAATACGTATGAATTGGTCATAAGAATTCATACAAATTGGGAAAGTCGTAAAATACGTACAAGTGAGGTTATATTTTTGCTAAATTACATGTATTTTACGAGTTCCCCAATTCGTATGAATTTGTACAAATTACCTAACCGTAACCCTGGCCCTAAACCTACCCATCACGGAGGTCTAGAATCATACAAAAGGAGGTCGTACAAATCTGCACGAATTAGCCACCTCATAAAATCTGTATAAATTGGTTGTGAGCATTCATACGAATTGGGGAACTCGTAAAATATGTACGATTTAGCAAAAATCGTACAAGTGAGGTTAGATTTTTGCTAAATAATATGTATTTTACGAGTTCCCCAATTTTTATGAATTTGTACGAATTACCTACCCCTAACCCCGCCCTAACCCTACCCATCACTGGGGTCTGGACAAATCGTACAAAAATGAGGTCGTACGAATTCGTATGAATTAGCTACCTCGTAAAATACGTATCAATTGGTCGTGAGAATTCATATGAATTAGCCACCTCGTAAAATACATACAAATTGGTTGTGAGATAGCTTTGGCGAATCTGTTTGTCGGGAAACACTGAATTGAATGAATCAAGTAGAACGCAAGTAAAACTATACTTGCGTTCTGATTGGTTCTTTTAATTTGGTGGTTAGTGGTAGGTCTTTGCTGAAAACTTGGTTATTAAACTATTTATTTTTATTTTATTTTTTATGTTAACCTATGGTTTGAATCATACTTGTGATGTCCGATTGACCAGCTTATGGTAGATCTTCAGTGGTTTATGTGTGAATATGTCCTGGTTATATAGGTAACCAGTAATGAGAATATTATATTAATGAGAGCAGCAATTCGTACATATTTTATGAGGTGGCTAGTGAGGGGTTGGTTTAGGGGCGGAGTTAGGGTAGGTCATTTGTATGAATTGGCAAACTCATAAAATATGTATGAATTAGCAAAAAGTTTTGCTAAATTGTATGTATTTTATGAGTTCCCCAATGCGTATGGATTTGTATGAATTACCCACTCCTAACCCCAGCCCTAAAGCTACCTGTCACTGGAGTCTAGAAAAACCGTACAAAAGTGAAGTTGCATGAAGTTGCATGAATTTGTACAAATTAGCCATCTCGTAAAATATGTACAATTTGGTCGTGAGATGGTGTTGGTGAATCTAATTGGCTGGAAACACTGAATTGAATAAACCAATTAGAACATAAGTAAAACTCTATTTGCATTTTAATTGGTTCATTCAATTCAGTG
Source organism: Labeo rohita (assembly GCF_022985175.1). NCBI lineage: Eukaryota > Metazoa > Chordata > Actinopteri > Cypriniformes > Cyprinidae > Labeo > Labeo rohita. The sequence continues at coordinate 9,821,770 of NC_066893.1, forward strand.
TTTAGTGGTAGTCGTAGAAATTTTGGTCATTAAACAATTAATTTTTTTACGATATTGACCTGTGGTTTGAATCCTACTGATTTATGAGCAGCGATTGAACAGCTTATGGTAGATCTTCAATGTGTGAATACATCCTGGTTATATAGGTAAACGGTAAAGAGTATATGAATTCAACCTGATCTCATGGCAATAAGTACATATTTTACAAGGTGGCTAGTGATGGGTAGGTTTGAGGGTGGGGTTAGGGTACCTACTCCTAATTCCGCCCCTATAGCTACCCATCACTGGGGTCTAGACAAATTATGCAGAAGTGAGGTCGTATGAATTTGTACAAATTAGTCACCTTGTAAAATATGTACAAATTTGACGAGAGATAGCGTTGGTGAATCTGTTTGGCTGAAAACAGTAAATTGAATAAACCAATTAGAATGCAGGTAAAACTCTTTTTGCGTTCTGATTGGTCCATTCAATTCAGTGTTCAGTGGTAGTGTAGTTTTTTGCAGAGAATTTGGTTATTAAACATTTTTTTATGTTGACTTGTGGTTTGAATCATACTGACTTGTGTGCAGTGATTGAAAACCTTATGATAGATCTTCAAATGTTTATTGTTATTAAGTGTTATTGTTAAAAACTATTAAAAGAATGAGATTTATTCCTCCAGTACTCTACTATTATGCTGTATTGGCTCTATAATCATATTATAACATCTATCCCAGCAAACTTTGTCATGCAGGATGGACTATGGAAATTGAAAATTGAACATCAATATTCTGAGATCCAAACCTCACAGCGGATGTCAATAGGCCTTACATATGAAAAGCCAAACAGGCCGTGCCCTCTAGCAGCTAATGAGAGGACAGATTAACAAGGCTCTTGTTAAATGAGAACAAATCCTTCTAAAACACCTTCAGGTCACCAGCTGGATTTGAAGTCAACTGACAAACTGAAACACCAAAATCTTTGTTAAGACTATTAAATGTTATTTTGAACTCTTGAGATTTAGATCGTTATGTATTTAATATTGTCCTTATTCAATATTGTTTCAAAATCAAAACAAAGAAGTGGATTGTTCCTATTGATGTTTTCTCAAGGGATTTTTCAGCTTGAAGAAAATGTTCTCAGGGCAAACCAACTGACCACATTAAAAACAAGGCTAAACACAAACATAAAATGACCAGACTCTTTATGGAAACTTTAACTCCATAGGTCTGCATAGCAAACGTCTATATTTTGAATTATATTATCTGAAGCCAGTTCAGTGGGCGTGCAGTTCTGCTTTCAAAAATACTGTTTGTCAGGAAATCTTATGAAACCAAAATGAGAATTGCAGCTGGTAGCGTGTGAATGCCATCCTCAAGTGTTTGTGATTTCACTGCTAAGTTTACTTTTTGGTGCTCAGCAATGACCCCAACAAAGACAGTGTATGTAGATAGCCATGTAAGAATAGCTAATATGAGATATATACACATACACTGATATATTTTTCAATAAATGAGCAGTATGTTGGCTTTAATTACACCACTATTTAACTGACCTCACCCTTGTTGTGTAATGCATGATTTTATGACCTATATTTTTATTGAGTGCAGGAGGTATAGGTATTATTGCATGTTCTCACATGCTGATGTTGTAAAGTATTTGTTATTATGGCCTTGAGTGGAACTCATTAGTCACACACTATATATGACACATGCTCTTTGCATTCAAAATTGGACTTTGGAGACATAAACAGCCAAGCACTGCACACAAAACTACTGTTATTGAGCTGCACAACATAGTATGGCAAAATTGCAAGCAATAATGTGAATTATCTTGAACATGAGCTCTGAGAATTAAGGAGGAAACAGAGATGATTGTATCACTTTTTTGGTTTGAAATTTTGACTTTGAAAACATAGTGGCATGTCACAATGTAATGGAAGTAGCGACCAGTCCTTACTTCAATATTGTGATGTACAAGTGAGTAAAGCAAAAAATATAGGGCAAGTCTTGGTTTAATCCACTGGTTGTTGATTGGATGGATTCAGACGTGAAAGCAAACGTATAGTCAGTCTTAAGAAAGGGGTGGGGTTTAAGCAGACAAAATGATTAGAGAAGTCCAGCATATGTAACCAGTGAGAAATCTGTCATTTCACTTGAAGATTGACTGAGTATGCACATTACAGACACATAAAAGTAGTTCACTATTAACAAATTGTGTTAGAGGAGCAAAAGTCTTCGATTTAGGAATGAATTATTCAGTTGCGTTGACACTTGGTCAGTGAATCAGAACGATTTGCTCAACCCGTTCTCATGGCAATTTGTACATTTTTTAACAAGGTGATAATTGCTAATTACTAATAACTAATTGGTACGAAATCTCATGACCTAAAATCAAATGTATTTTACAATCTGATCTCATAACGAAAACGTACCTGTGGGAACTGTTTCGCAAGATGTGAAATACATACTGTCATGTATGTTTCATGACATACTCAACGTGAAATGTCAACTGAATGGCGCTAAAAGAGTGTTAGATTTTTCCAGAACAGATGAACGTACATATGGTACATTTTATGTGATTTTGGTTTTGTAAGTGGCACCGCAGTTCTGACTTGAAATGTTCGTTGGCGCTGTAACTCTAATGCTCTGTGCCATTTTAAAATAACATACCATCTGCTATACACCTGAACACTTAAACATTTTGCCACACCTGCCAATGGCTGGTGACGTGAGAAAATTTACTAGCCAAATTTTATTTTACCAGCCATGAAACTATTTTTTGCAGAAAAAAAGCTTGCTTTAATTATTTTAATTATATGCATTTATGTTGAAATTAAGCGCAAACAATGAGCTGTCACTTTAATTGATCACATCCAGCACCAGTGTTGGCATTACAAGTAACTCAAGTTATGTAATAATATTACTTTTTTCAAGTAACTAGTAAAGTAACGCATTACTTTTGAATTTCTATAAAAATATCTGAGTTACTTTTTCAAATAAGTAACACCAGTTACTTTTTTCCCTATTTTTTGATTGACAAGTCTCCTGTCGGGAAATTGGGAGTAAACATGATGTTACTGTATTCTAGACTAAATGTGAACATGCATTCATTTATCTCACTCTTAAAAAACAGATTCAGTATTCCTCAAAATGAATAAAAATAGTGAAATGTAAACTCAGAATATGATGCAACCCTGCAATAATTAAATATGTTAAATAAAAAAAATAGCCTTTATGTATTTAATCCCATTTTATTAACCAGTGTCTTTGCTGCTGACCTTCAATGATGCAATTCAGCCATACTAATAAGCAAAAATTACTTTAGATAAACTAACATTTGTGCTTCATTTTTTTTATAGCTGAAGAGTGATCTCCTGCATAAATGTACTTTTCTTTCAGCCTGAGGTGAATTCATTTCACTTTTGGTGTAAAATGGCTTTTACATTAGAATTGTTTTATATTAAATTCAAAGAAGCGAGCCCTGCCCAGATTTAAAAAGTAATGCAAAAGTAAAGTAACGCATTACTTTCCATAAAAAGTAACTAAGTAACGTAATTAGTTACTTTTTCAGGGAGTAACGCAAAATTGTAATGCATTACTTTTAAAAATAGCACTGTCCAGCACAGCAAAAATAGACTCGGAAACGATCGCTGTATTGCTGCAGACGTGCCGCTCCTGGAACGCACTGCTGGACTACAACTGTTTGCAGCATGAACACTTAAATCCGTTAACATGAGCACGGAACAAAAATGTGCACCGCATTGCAAACGGAGTATGTGTAAAACAGGCGTACTGTATCAAATACAAGCCAGTTTCTTTTTTATCCATCATCACTCTAACACTATTTTAATTTTAGGCCCTGCACCTAAACCTAACCGATAGTATGAACAAAAGCGAATGTCAGGTAAAAACGCAATGGCAAGCATGCAAAATAACGGTGAGGTTGTACAAATTAGTCTTGAGATAGGTGTAATTTGCTCATAAATCAGTGGAGTCAGATAAACTTGAGAACCAGATCAGTCAGATCAGATCAATGAATGAATCATACACTGTTTCACTGAACTCAACTGAGTTTAATTTCTCTAAATTCTTTAGAAGAAAGGAGAAAGTCACATTTGGAAGAAGAGGGTATGCAAGCAGTAATGCCATAAATTTAATTTGGGGGTGAACTATCCCTTTAATTTCAGAGGCACGTTCTAAAATTATTTATCTACTACTAAAATAGATTTTTAATTGCACCGTCTATGGATACTTAGTTTCAAATAGTACCATAATGGTAGCCACAATAAGATGTATTCTACCCCTCAGACCGAAAACAAAACCCTCCCCCGTTGTGTGCACATTCTTTGTATGGTTGTTTTGATCGGAGTACAGCGAGTCAACGGGTTCAAAAGTGGGCGAGGCTCATCGGGGCTGCGCGGCGTTCAACTTCTCTTTCCTCAGACCCACTGCGCTTTGTCTCACACGACTAAAAGTGTGTTATTCCAGCGAGGAAACTTAGATCTTTTCTCGCAGCCTTACCAAAAACTGCAGCGTTCCAGAAATGTTGTACACTGTGTTTGTCCTCAAGTGACCCGCTGCAGAAGTGAGTACATCCCGTTCCTGTGATATTAATAGCTCCCTTGCGTCACCAAATTGTGCTAGACTGCTCTGCTAGACACGCGATGCTAGCTGAACGCGCAGCAACGCATTCGCACTCCAAACAAACATCGTTATAAAACAGATATCTATCCGGCATCAGATGACTGTCTAGGTCGGATGTGGGAACGTGTGCACAACGTCATACGTGATGCATTGATTCCACAGAAGGGCTTACCAGGAAGTGGTTATCCTCGTTTTCTAATTTCTAGAGTATGACTGCTTAACAGGAATCTTTTAATATCATATGCGTGTGAAAATGCAACATCAACTGAAAGTTGCATAAGCTTAAATTAGTTTAATGATGAACAATTATACTTATAGACTAAGTTAGAGGAAGCCAGTGGGTAGAATCAAACTGTAACTCATTAACAGGTAGCAGAAAAAGTACAAAATCAATCAATACTGTAAGAAGTAGTTTGTCAGGAAACCAGAATGTCTGCAGGCTACAGTGCAATAGTAAACAGTTATTTCTGCATCCATTAGTGCTAGTATTGACTGTATATGTTCTACTGTCAGAGTTGTCACTGAAATGGCAGTGTCATGTCTTCATTGATCATGTTTGACTTATTCATACGTAACACACCGAATATATGTTACAGGCATAATTGATTTTATGTCAGTTTGGTTAGGTGATGTAAGTGTACTTCCTATTGATGACTGTAGCCTAGATTGCAGCACTGTAACATTTTTCATCCAGCGCCTCTCAAGGTGATTTGAAACATCTTGCATTGCTTCGCTTTATAGAGATAATGTAGATTGCTAAAAAATCACTTACCATTTGGCCATGCAAGAGGTAGTTTGTTTCTTCACCTTGGAGAATTTTAGCATTACATCACTTGCTCACCAACGGATCCTCTGCAGTGAATGGGTGCCGTCAGAATGAGAGTCCAAACAGCTGATAAAAACATCACAATAATCCACAAGTAATCCACACACAATAAACAAATCCATAATTGGGACATTTTTGACTTAAAACCATTGCTCATCTATCTATAATATTGCTTTTTCAGTGAAAAAGTCATCTTATCTGAATCAGGAGCGAAATATGCACAGATCAAGCACACGTGAAAACAGCCCAAAACACTTCTAAACAAATATGTTGGTGATGTAAGGGGACAACAGGGGATGAACTTTAAAGTTAGTCTTTAAAGGGGTCCTATTATGCTCTTTTACAAAGTCTTGATTTTGATTCGAAATGCATTATTTTTAACATAATTTGCATTATTACAATACATTTCCCCCAGCCTGGCACATAAGGCTCGATTAGTTCTGGGTTTAACGAAGGTCCTCCTTCCGAAAAACGAAATGTGTTGTGATTGGTTAGCTATCCCACTGCACTGCGATTGGCAAACAGCTTTTATGGTATTTCAGCACTGTCACGCCCCTTGTCAAAGAAGCAGGTTCCGTGTACAACTGTAAGCGCAAGCTAGATTAAAGTGATTCTTACGTTTTAAATATGGATATTTTTCTTACAAAAGCTCATCAAATCACTACAGGAGGCCTTTATTAACCTCCCGGAGCCATGTTAGGCACTTTTTATTATGGGTGGATGCATTTTATTGGACTTGTTTTGGACTGATGAGGAGAAATATCTGTCTATGCTATTCTAAAGCTTGGGAGTGCCAGGATAAATTTTAATATACCTCTGATTGCATTCGTCTGAAAGATGGAAATAGGGCTGCACGATTAATCGCACGATATTGTGAGGCGCGCTTAGTAAATCACTGACAAGCTACGCCAAATCGCGCTCAAAATCGAATGCGATTCATCTGCGATTATGAGCGCGATTTGGAGTAGCTTGTCAGTGATTTACGGCTCTGTGTATTAATTGCCGCTCCAGCTGAACGCACGTGATGGAGCTTTACTACTAATCAAAGTACTGGCTTCATTGACTAAGCGCGCCTCACAATATCGTGCGATTAATCGTGCAGCCCTAGACGGAAATCATATACACCTAGGATGCATGGAGGGTGAGTAAATAATACTACAATAGTGTTGGGTCCTATCATCAGCTTGCAAGATCGCCAATACATGATATTGTTGTGCTAATGTATTTAATTATTTACATACTTAGTTTCACTGCCCGAAACCAGCTCCAGCATAAAGATAAAAGCAGCCTAACATTATCAAAGAACATCATCACTGATTAGCCTAGCCTATTCTAGTGCAAGTTTATGCATTTTAAAAAACACTCAAGTTATAAGTGAAGCTATCAACACTGTATGATGAATAAATCTCTTACCACACATTGCACACGTCTGCGGTGCGTTATGGCTCCGATGCGGCGACCGGAGTAGATTGCGGCTTCGGCATGTGTTTCGACCCCCTGTACTGCACACGTCTGTGGTGCGTTACTGCTCTGAAGCGGCCACTCTAGTCAATGCTTGTGTTTAGTTTACTAAAGTTAGGCTAATCCCCCACCTCGTCCCTACCCTCCCTCCAACAATCCGAATTTCTGTGGGGAGGATTTAATTTAATGATATTCTAATGGACCGCATTGTGACATCATTGCATGCGGAAAACAAACGTTGTACTCCAAAGGAGCCGTTCGTTGTAGTTCTTGAAAAGGGATTTTTAAAAAAAACGAAATATCTCCTTTTGAAGTGGACTTTGTGATTTGTAACTTTGTAGATCTTTTTTATGCCCAAAGATACACACCACACACTGACTAAAGTTCAAAAAGTGAAAAAGTATAATAGCACCCCTTTAAAAACACACTAACTTAATAATACTGTTAAATGTAACCTTTAGTAAATCTCAAAAAAGAATATAAATTTTTCACACTGTACATTGCATTGCTGTGATGCATAAAGTCACTTGTAGCATGTCAATTTATTTTATTTCGTAGTGTGTACTGTTTTATTTTTACTTTTATTTAGACAAAATCATGTCAGGTTTTTTTTTTTTCTATATTCACCCGGGTAAATATTATGTTTATCCTCATGTGTCTCCCCAGGTGAAAGCCGACATTTAAATCCACACTTGATGCTTAGAAATCCCCATGTCATTATAAATGATTTTGTAAGCCTATTTTGGCATTGCTCTTGATCTTTGTAAACATTCTGCAGTTTGCGTGATTCACATCCACACCTGTTGTTTTCAGGAAACTCTTTAACCATAATGCCACACGCAGTTTGCAATTACGTACGAACATGCCCTGCAGTTGCAGTGTTGCATAATGCGTATCTGGTTACATTATAAGCGTGAGCGCTGATATCATTCATTAGCTTAATATAACAACGTGATGTGGAGTAATGCTGATGTGATCGCCTTTCACCAGCTTCTGCTGGAGTTTACGCTCGGGTGCAGTGGGATCTTGGCCCGGCCCCAGAGAAAGGGGGAGGATAGCAGACAGAGAGGAGGAGGGAGAAAGAGACAGACAGGCAGAGGAGGGAGGTGGATCTTTCAATTGCTGGGTTCAGCGTTGTAGTCTATGGGGAGATGGGGGTGTTGATGCATAGAGACAAACCTTACCGAGCTCCCCAGTGTGTACTGCATACAGACAAACCTATTGAGTCACAAATAACACACCTAGATATTTTTGTTTGACTTCAGTAAGAAGGTTATTGCGCAAGGAGTATGCAAGTGTGTGTTTCTGTGCCACTAACATCATCAAAGGTTTTGCCAAATAAAGATTGTTTTCAAACAAGTTTCCTAACTGCCATTGGCCATCAAAAACAGTAGACACACCTCAAACATGCACTATTGGTTGATTTGTTGTTGCTATGTCAGGCTGGTCTGGGTGCTTAAATATGACTTCTGTCATGACAACTCTCAGAAAGTTTAGCATGGTATAGAGCAGGTACAGAGAGTTGCTACTGCCAACACATCCACAGACAGCATGTAAAAAAATACTGCTGCTGCCCATGTGTGACCCTGGACCACAAAACTAGTCGTAAGGGTCAATTATTTTAAGTGATTTATCTGAAAGCTATAAATAAATAAGCTTTCCACTGATGTATGTTTTTTAGGATAGGACAATATTTGGCCAAGATACAATTATTTGAATATCTGGTATCTGAGGGTGCAAAAAAAAAAATTTTTTGAGAAAATCACGTTTAAAGTTGTCAAAATGAAGTTTTTAGCAATGCATATTACTAATCAAAAATGAAGTTTTGAAATATATATGGTAGGAAATTTACCAAATATCTTCATGGAACATGATCTTTACTTAATTTCCTAATTATTTTTGCCATAAAAGAAAAATTTATCATTTTGACCCATACAATGTATTTTTGGCTATTGCTACAAATATACCTATGCTACTTATGGTTTTGTGGTCCACGGTCACATATATATATGAAGTAACCCCCACATAAAACATACATAAAATTACCCTGTAGCAGATCTGTATGGGTGGAGCTGGGGAAGGTGGAGGTTTTCTGAACTGCTGCAATTACTACAGTAAACACTAGCCGAGTATTTGAATGTTGAACAGCAAGCTTATTGGCTCCTGATACAAAAAGAAACCAATCAGCTGCGCCATGTGAATAATGATGTCATTATGTCAGAGTGAATTAGAATTTATTGCCCTGCAACATCTAGAGTTTCATGGCAGAACTTTGAATTAATTTGATAGCGCTACAGAGTGCAGATCCACAAATGCCATTCATTTTAGTATTTTAACATGCAAACAAAATTAAAGCACAAATCTAAAATAGGGCTTTTATATGCAGGAAACCACTTCCTTAAAGTAAAAAGTGAAAATGTAGTGCCATTTATTTATTATATTATGTAATTAGCATAAAATCACTGTAAAATGCTGCAGTAAAAACATGTTAATTGGTCATCTTTAAGTTAAGTTTTCCTGGGAACAGATGAAGGCGTACATGGTACATTTTATGTGACATTAAATGTGAATGTGACGTAAAAACGCAGTCGTAAGCATGTTGTTTTAACTTATTTTTCAATCTCTCGCCTTTCAGCTCTTTCAACGTGAGTCATGTTTTTCACTGGATTCGTACCCAAGGATTCCGCATCCCAAGTCCATTTCCATGCTGGCTGAGCAAGCTTGTTACGTCCGGAAAGTGAAACATATGGAGCTGTAATCATAACTGTGTACAAAAACGATTACAAGCACTCAGTGTTTTACCACCTCTAGTGTTCATTTCTGTTAGAAAATGCAGTGATATGTACTTACTGGTACGTATTTCGCATCTTGCGAAAAAGTTCCCACAGGTATGTTTTCGTCATGAGATCAGGTAGGTGAAAATATGTTAATTGGATAATTGGTAAAATACTGTAAATGGGTTAACACTGCATTGTTAATAGTGTCAAATTTATGTTTTTTTTTTCTTTGTAAGTAAAAATCATTAATTACCATTTAATGGTGAAAGGTAAAAACCAGTAAAAGGGCCTTCCCAAAAGTCCCCGTGTGACATATGATTTTATGTAAATAATTTTATTCTCATTTTTGTTATCAGTAATGTACATTAGGGCTTACACTTGACTGAGTATTAATGCACCATTTTTATGATGAATTTCTACTGCCAGTTTTTTAGGCTGAATATAAATTTACAGTGTAAGTCTATTTCAAGCTTTCGTTTTCAGGCGTTACATCGATAAAGCATAACAACTGTTATTATGAATGACTTTTTAGATTTATATACAACCAAAAACTTATAGTATTAACTTGTAGTATTTGTGTTTTGTCTTTTAGAGAATTGACTGTGCTAGTTTCTTATGTAAAAATAAGTAAGTGGAGGAGACCCTCCAGTTCTTTACAACCCCACATCTACCTAAAGAAACATCCCATCTTGGTTCTGTTCTAGCAAACCAGCAATTACGAGACCCATGCAAGTGACCAACATCACTGGGTCTCAGTTCAGTCAGTTCAGTCAGGGCCTCACCCAGACAGCAGGCACCATGCAAATTACAGCGCAACCCCAAACACACACCCACTTACAATTACCAGTGAGACAGCAGCCCCTGCGGAAGGAGCATGGCCCTCTGAAGCAGACCCAGACAGATAGTAGAACAGGACTGACAACTCTATGATGAGCCTTTTGAGTCACAAAAAGCAGAGGCCCTGCCTATGGGCCTCACATTTTATTACCCACGAGGCCGTTTTGTACTGTCATTAAATACTCAAGATCGTAGCTGAGCAATGTTTTGTCATATCAAAAGAAAACTACTCAGGCTGAATGAGTGTTGGATGCAAAAGCAATTGTTATAAAGTTACAAAGATTGTGTTGTGAATCTATTGATCTCTGAAACTGATGTGCAGCGCTACAGTAGTCTCATGTTTTAGACTCAATCCTGCTTAGATTGCTTTTTGTTTTCTCATGGAAACTGCACACTTTCAGTTCCTGTGCTTAAGCATAAGAGACTATGTTGCACAAGAAGTCTGTTGAAACACTTCAGGACCCAAGTTAAGATATTTTTGATGAAATCCAAGAGCTTTCTGACCCTGCATAGACACTAACACATTCAAGGCCCAGAAAGGTAGTAAGGACATTGTTAAAATAGTCCATACGACATCAGTGGTTCAACCTTAATTTTCTGGAGCAACGAGAATATTTTTTGTGCTCAAAGAAAACAAAAATAATGACTTTATTTGATTATTTCTTCTGTGTCAGTCTTCAAGGCATGTTCACAAGAGTATGGTGAAATTGTTCAATAAAGTCATTATTTATGTTCCCTTTGAGCACAAAAAGTATTCTTGTATCTTCATAACATTACGGTTGAATGATGTAACATGGACTATTTTAAAAGCATCCTTACTACCTTTCTGGGCCTTAAATGTGGTAGTGGCATTGGTGTCTATGCAGAGTCGAAAAGCTTTTGGATTTCATCAAAAATACCTTCAAGGAGAAGTCAACTTCCTGAACAAAAATGTACAGATAATGTACTCACCCCCTTGTCATCCAAGATGTTCATGTCTTTCTTTCTTCAGTCGATAAGAAATTATGTTTCTTGAGGAAAACATTCCAGAATTTTTCTCCATATATTGGACTTCAATGGTGCTCCCAAGTTTGAACTTCCAAAATGCAGTTTAAATGCAGCTTCAAATGGCTCTTAACGATCCCAGTGAAACTATCGCCCATTTTTGAAACAAATTGACAATTTATATACTTTTTACCCTTAAATGCTTGTCTTGTCTTGTCTTGTCTCTGCAATGTGCATGCGTAGTCTGTGTAATCCAGGTCAATACAGTTAGGGTATGTCGAAAAACTCCTGTCTCGTTTCTTCAACTTCAAAATTGTCTTACATCTGTATTTAACTTTTTTGTAAAGGGCGTTTGATCTTCTCTGCATGTTCAATTTGTAAACACAGGGTTGTTACTTCTGCAGCAATGTAGGATGATTTTGAAATTGGGAAAGAAAACGAGATGGGAGTTTTTTGACATACCCTAACTGTATTGACCGTATTGAACCGAAAAAAAGGATTTTAAGCAGACTTAGACAAGACGAGCGTTTGAGGTTAAAAAGTATATAAATTGTCAATTTGTTTTGAAAATGACCGATCGTTTTGCTAGACCCTTCTTTTTTGGTTGTGATCATTTAGAGCCATTTGAAGCTTCATTTAAACTGCATTTTGGAAGTTCAAACTTGGGGGCACCATTGAAGTCCATTATATGGAGAAAAAATCTGGAATGTTTTCCTCAAGAAACATAATTTTTTATCGACTGAAGAAAGAAAGACATGAACATCTTGGATGACAAGGGGGTGAGTGGACTTCTCCTTTAATTTGTGTTCCTTAAATGAATGAAGATGTTACAGGTAGGGCTGGGTGATAAATCTTTAACAATAATTATCCCGCAATATAATTTTCCTCGATAAACGATAACAAGAGTTTGTTAAAAGATCAATATAATGTTTATGCACCAAAGGTGGGACGAAAAAGCACTAGTCATTTAAAGCACACCACTCAGACCATTTATCCACTCGGATCAAAGTTCAAACGGCGCACGGCACGAACTTACTAGAGCAGATCCGTTTACTCGCTGTAAGTCTCGGTCACTAAACAGCGCTGTGAGAGCCAGTGTTAAAGGCTTGAATTCAGCTAAATTTAAAGCCAAACAGGAGAGACACTGTGCGCAACGATACAGTCAGAAGGCTTTTTAATCTACAAATCGACATAATTTACCATAAATTTACTGTAGTAGCACTAACTGCACAATTTCTCCAGAATTTTCATTTCACTCCAAGTCTTTATGGGATTTTTATTATCTTGCAAAAATTGTAGGTCAAATGAAAAAGTAATAGCAATAGTAAAGCATAACTAGAGCGAAAAAGTAGAGTTGCTGAGTAATGGGAATATCCAAAATGTTATTCGAAAATTCCTGTTCCTTTTATGCTGCATAGCAACTAAACATTGGGTAAATGTTGTCACTGGGAATTCCTCTTTCTAAAATATGCTGCTGCTAGTTCTCAGCTGCGTTCTTCTAAAGAGCACACTGTTCAGGACATTGCGAAAGTGGGTCAAATATTTGTGAACAGGGACAGCCTTTAGTCAACCAGATGGACGCAACAAAATCTCAAGGTGTTATTTTGCCTGAATACTATGTATACAGTATATGTATATAGTAGATAACATGAGTGGAAGCTTTAGGGTTTAGTTAATAGCTAAATTGTTTGAGTATACACGGTCTCCTTTCCACAGATACCACATGGCACATGCTAATCTCATTTAGCTTTTGCCTATAGTCAACTTGAGCAGGTATATTCTGTCCAATTACGACATTTCCTTCCCATTTGTTGTGACCCCCATCCCCCCAACACACACCATCTGTGCTTCAGATAATACGTCCACAGATAAGGTCCCATAAATACAAGGCAAGACAGCTATCATCAGCAAGATTAAACAGATGCTAACAGGCTGACTCCAATCCGTAGCTTGGATGAAAAGGTCTTGAATTTTTATGCTGGCTGTTATTTTTGAAATGCTAAGCATTAAAAATAGACATGTTTTATGAATGTCTCTAGTCACTGCACAGTTATATTCGCCTTTGATCCACCTCTGAGTGCATTTTATCTGCAAGGACTGGCTATCGATACAAATTTCCCCTTTAAATTAGATTCTGATTTACAAGCTCTCGATTTTAAATTGCTTTGATTTGATTCCAATTCATCTGAGTGAATGTCCAGTTTGTTTACATATGAAAGAAGTCTCTCTGCTAATGCTGCAAATTATACAGCAGAGTGTTTTTTAGACTGACTCAACCCAGTAAATCATCTTTTTTAACTGTTCATTAAAAGAACCACCAAAATGCATTTGTTTTGGAACAGAACATTAGTCAGAGTTGTGCCATATTTTAAAATGTTTGACAGGAATGAAAATTTGCCTCTAAGGGATAGAAGTACAGTGTGTTTAATGGATTGTACTGTTTCTTGTCATTATTTTGAAGTACACAAAATACTTTTACCCAGCTCTGTCATCTGCAAATTTTGCTAGGAAGAACCAGTTCTTAAAAGTCATTTTTAAAAGTCAGATCCTGCTATTTTGACTCATTTCACTAAAAAAAACTGGTTCGTAAGAGTTTTATCGGACAGTCCACATCTTAAGTCTGATTCACTATAACAAAGATTCGTAAGATTGACTTATTTGTTAATGATTCTCTCTTTACACTAATCACACTGTGTTTATGATTCACTAAAGTGAACTAGTTAATATTAGTCATTTCTTCGTGATTTAGACTAGGTGTTTTTTTTTTGTTTTTTTTTTGCATACAGCCTGTGAAGACGATGCAATAGAAAGTTTTCCTGTCATCATTCTGAAGTACACAAAATAGGCTGCAAGCTTACATTTACTCAGGTAAAGATGAAATCTGTTTAACAAAGTAACAGAATAATTCGTTCATGAACTGGATTATACTGATCCTGCTGTTTGGACCTGATTCACTAAAAAGAACCAGTTCATAAGAGTCATTTGTTCATGAATTGGATTACACTGATCCTGCTATTTGGACACGTTTCACTAAAAAGAACCGGTTCATAAGAGTCATTTGTCATTCTGAGTTTCATCGGACAGTCCACATCTTAAGTTTGATTCACTGTAACGAACTGTCTCTTAAGACTCATTTGTTCATGAATCTCTTTACTAGTCACACTAGTTATGCTGTATGTTTATAATTCACTAAAGTGAACCAGTTCATATGAGTCCTTTGGTCATGAATTGGACTAGGCGTACATTTTTGGGGTTTTTGCATGCAGCCTGTGAAGGCGATGCAATGTAACGTTTCTTGTCATTATTTTAAGTACACAAAATAGGCTTACATTTACTCAGGTAAATATGGAATCTGTATTTCACCCAGCTCTGTCATCTGCAAATTTTACTAAGAAGAACCAGTTCATGAGAGTAATTTGTTCACGAATTAGATTACTGATCTTGCTATTTGGACCTGATTCACTAAAAGAACCAGTTCATAAGAGTCATTTGTTCATGAGTTGGATTATACTGTTCCTGCTATTTGGACACGTTTTACTAAAAAGAACCTGTTCATAAGAGTCATTTGTCATTCTGGGTTTTATCGGACAGTCCACATCTTAAGTTTGATTCACTATAACGAACTGTCTCTGACTCATTTGTTCATGACTCTCTTTACTAGTCACATTAGTCACACTGTATGCTTGATTCACTGAAGTGAATTAGTTCATATGAGTCATTTGTTCATGAATTGGACTGGGTGTGAGGTTTTTTTTTTTTTTTTTGCATGCAGCCTGTGAAGACAATGCAGTATAAAGTTTCTTGTCATTATTTTGAAGTACACAAAATAGGCTGCAAACTCACATTTACTCAGGTAAATATGGAATTTGTATTATCTCTCTGTCATCTGCGAATTTTACTAAGAAGAACCAGTTCATGAGAGTAATTTGTTCATGAACTGGATTATTGATCTTGCTATTTGGATCTGATTCACTAAAAATAACCAGTTTGTAAGAGTCATTTGTTCAAGAATTGGATTGTACTGATCCTGCAATTTGGACACATTTCACTAAAAAGAACCTGTTCATAAGAGTCATTTGTCATTCAGAGTTTTATCGGACAGTCCACATCTCAGTTAAGTTTGATTCACTATAACGAACATAAACTGTATGTTTATAATTCACTAAAGTAAACCAGTTCATATGAGTCAGTTGTTCATGATTTGGACTATTTTTTTGTTTATTTTATTTTATTATTATTTTTTTTTTTTGCATGCAGCCAGTGAAGACGATGCAATAGAAAGTTTCTTGTCATTATTTTGATTTACACAAAATAGGCTGCATTACTCATATTTGCTCAGGTAAAGATGTATTTTTACCCAGCTCCGTCATCTGCAAAATTTACTAAGAAGAACCAGTTAATGTGTTTTGTTAATCAGTTGGACTACACTTCTTGTGCTTTGTTTTTGATTAACTAAAAAGAACCAGATCATAAGAGTCATTTGTTCATGAATTGGATTATACTGACTCTGGTTATTTGATTTGATTCACTAAAAAGAATCAGTTTATAAGAATCATTTTTTTCATCCAGAGTTATCCAGACAGTCCACACCTCAATTCACTATAAAGAACTCCCTAATAAGAGATATTTGTTCATGAATCGCTTTACACTGATGCTGTATGTTTATGATTCACTAAAGTGCTAGTTCATATGATTAATTTTAAGTCATTTGTTCATTGTGGTTTGTTTATTTGTTTATTTATTTATTTGTTTGTTTATTTATTGCAGCCTGTGAAGACAATGCAATAGAAAGCTTCTTGTCATTATTTTGAAGTCCATAAAATATTGTGCACACTCACATTTACTCAGGTAAAGTTGAAATCTGTATTTTCAGCCAGCTCTGTCACCTGCAAATTTTACTTTGTTAATATATTGGACTACACTTCTTTTGCTTTGTTTTTGATTAACTAAAAAGAGCAAGTTAATAAGAGTAATTTGTTCTTGAATTGGATTATACTGACCCTGCTATTTGGATTCGATTCACTGAAAAGAACAAGTTCATAAGAAAAGAACCAGTTCATAAGAGTCATTTGTTAATGAATTGAATTATACCGACCCTTCTATTTGGATTCAATTCACTGAAAAGAACCAGTTCATAAGAGTCATTTGTTAATGAATTGAATTATACTGACCCTTCTATTTGGATTCAATTCACTGAAAAGAACTGGTTCATAAGAGTCATTTGTTCATAAATTGGATTATACTGATTCTGCTATTTGGATTTGATTCACTAAAAAGAACCAGTTCATAAGAGTCATTTGTTCATGAACTGAATTATACTGACCCTCCTATTTAGGTTCGATTCACTGAAAAGAACCAGTTCATAAGAGTCATTTGTTCATGAATATGGATTATATTCACTAAACTTATATTGGATTTGATTCACTAAAAAGAGCCAGTTTGTAAGAATCGTTTGTCATTCAGAGTTATCCAGACAGTCCACACCTCACTTAAGCCTTTAAATTACTATAAAGAACTGCCTCATAAGAGTAATTTGTTCATGAATCACTGTACACTAGTCACTCAGTATGTTTTTAGTTCACTAAATGGAACCAGTTCAAATGAGTCATTTGTTAATGAACTGGACTAAGTGTCTGTATGTTTTTTTGTATGCAGCCCATGACGATGATGCAACAGAAAGTTTGTTGTAATTATTTTGTCTTTTTATTGCATAACATTCAAAACAGACCACAAACTCACAATTACAATTAGCAAATTTTGCTAAAAGGAACTGGTTAATATGAGTAATTCATTAACAAATTGGACTACCCTTCTTGTGCTTTGTTTTTGATTAATTAAAAAGAACCAGTTCATAAGAGTCATTTGTTCATGAATTGAATCATACTGATGCTGCTATTTGGATTCGATTCACTAAAAGGAACCAGTTCATAAGAATCATTTGTCATTTAGAGTTATCCAGACAGTCCACACTGTTTAACATAAAATTGTTAATGAATCGCTTCACACTGGTCATGTAGTATGTTTATGATTCACTACAAGGAACCAGTTCAAATTAGTCATTTGGTCATGAATTGGACTAGGTGTGTTTTTTGCATGCAGCCCATTAGGAAGATGCAACAAAAAGTTTCTTGTCATCATTTTGCAGTACATTCAATATAGGCTGCAGACTCACAATCACTGAATATGAAATCTGTATTTTTGCCCATGTATCATCTGCAAATACTAACAATATTGGCAATAATGAAATGAGATGAAAGTTCAGTCCTCATCAGACCAGAGATTTTCTGTTCTTCTGTGTATTTGATTGCATGTCCTTTGTTTCTTATCATTTCATCTCAACTGTTGCTTGACGAGTCGGTCCTGGTGCTCTAACGATAAACAACAATTGTCTTCAGTGTCTTCTCCACCCAAATGTTCTGTTAAGAACTAGATAATAACCCTCCTGCATCCATCTTGTGACAGCAGGCATATTTGTTTCGTGTTTTGGGCTTTCCAGCAGACCCACAATTACTTGGGTTTCTCTGCATTTGCAATCTGTTCACATCAACCCTTAAAGTTCAATTGCAGGTCACGTCTTTGTCAACAACCGTGGGACGTAACAAGCAGGAAAAAATAAAATGGAGCATGTAAACAAGATTGTGTGGGTGAAATAAAGCACAAGACTGCTTTTCAGATTTGTTCTGTTAACTTGCAACGTAATCTACCGAGTGGCGCTGAGGCTCACCACAAATCACCCAGAATTCGAGCTGAGCTGTGTGGTTTACATACTCAACACACTGACCCACATTCGTCTCCTCCATTTAGCAAATGGGATCCTTGACTCAACTGGAAACAAGTTAATTGATGATTTGCGTATGACATTTCAAGGTATCATACTTCAATTAGAATACAGTTCTGTAATATTTATGCCAGGTTGAGAATGATTAAGCTTCTGTAACCTTACGACAAAGCTTAATTTGGCTAGTGCTAAGTAGCTGACAATGTCATTTGGCTTAGGCGGAACAAATATTAACTGCCCATGCTTGTTGTATAATAATCCCAGTCTAGTCAGTCTTTGTCTTGTGAGCCAGTCATGCATTACAGAGACTGATTCAGATCTTTGGTGATTATATTCTCTTGTTGACATTCATTTACATTATGGTCATATAATGGAGAGTTTGTTACTGTAAGATGCACGTGAGATGGGTTGTGGTTTGAAATGGGGTTTGGCTCATAGTAATTTAGGTTAGTTATAGGATACTTTATGCTGGTTAGTGTAAACGTGTGCAATGTAGACATGTGTAGTAATGCTTGTAAGTAACAGACAGCAGACATGTCTATTTTTATCTCTTGTTGTCTTGCAGTCTTGGAAATGACCCATACAGCAGATTTGTTGTTCCTCACAGCAATCCACTGGTGAAACAAACACCTGGCTAGTAGGAACTTTGTGTGAATGCAACAAGATAAAGTTTTCATGAACAAATAAAGACTACTTTTATGATTTTTTTCAGTTCTTGTTGAGTGTTAAAGCCCCAGTTTTCATTCACTATGCTTGCATGGAAAAGAACAACCAGTACAGCCTTCAAAATTTCTCCTTTCACATTTCACAAAAGAAAGAAAGTCATACAGATTTGGAACAACATGAGAACAGTAAATGATAACAGAAATTTCACTTCTTTGCAATAAAACATTCCTTGACATTCGAGAGATCTTGAAATGGCAGTGTCCAAAAGCTATTTCACCCAGACCTGTGAAAGAAACAACACAAAGGGGAAAAAGGCATGAAAATAATGTGTTTAATCCAACCCTCTTGGATATAACATCTGGCTCTCATGACTGCAGTCGTTAGTTTGATATGAGAAGTTTACACAGCTGACTTGAAGATGAAAAGCCTGAGAGTTTTCTCCTCCCATTTCGGCAAAGCGTGTCACCCTGAACTGAACCTTGGGAGTAGACTTAGTTAGCATAAAATGTAACACCAAAGAGGCCACTGCTGAAAGAAAACAGAGGGGCTTCACGCAAACCTTCACACCGAGGAGAGAAGCCACTCCTTTTTCTGTTAAATCAGACACTGCTGACAGGTCAGAGTGACTTCTACGTTAATAGCCATTGGCACCTACGCCAAAAAACTAATCTGACATTAATTTTGTTTATTTAGGGTCACAGAAGGTGTCCCAAATACAGTGTAAGGACTCCCACAACTCACTAGCCGTCAAATCCATCACAACTCATCAATTCCAAGTTAGTGAGCAAGAGGAAGCCTCTTCAGAGGGATTTCCCCTCGCTCAGCCGAGTGTCCTGTTTGGGGGCATGACCTTTTGTACAACTTTGTTCTCTGAGTAGAAAGGGATTTGAACATACAATTACACGGCTCACTAGGGATCCCCTTTACCCTTTCCAGAACTGGGAGAGGGGGGGATTCATGGAATGAGGTAACCCTTAGGGAGAATTTCTAAGAAGTGTTTACCCTAAACGTGAGCTACGCACCGTGCGTAAGTGAAGGAGAGAGAGCAAAAGAAAGGGAGGGAGGTTGGTCCCGGAGAGAAACATTGAGGTTGTTCCACCCATGAGGCCTCATGGTTTCAGGGGCAAATCCCCTCTTTCCCAAGACCCAGAGACAGACGGTACACTGGGCTGACGCTCCTCCTCCACCACTCCTCTGCTCTCGTGCCACCAGCCCCCAACCAATCTGGAGCATGATGCGTAGATGACTACACCTTAGGAGCAGAACAGATTGAACACCACCTATTCCTATGCTTCTCTTCAATGCAGAACACCTGCGCTCGGTTTAGATGGTTCAACCCCCTTTGGCAAGGGTTGGGAACAGTGTTGTTAAAATACCTACATAGCTTCCAAAGAACATGATTTTCATGACTCAAGAAAAGAACCAACTCATTAGTGGAAATTGCATGAATCACTATTTCGATTGTTCATACTTAGGGTTTAGGGATTATAATAAACATAGCAATGAAGTGGATGGAAAAATCCTGTAGACTTACCTTAAAGGAGGAATCAGGTCATATCTATGGACTTACATAGATATGGGGCTTTCGCACCAGAGGAACTTTTTGATGGTTCCTAGAATTATTGCTGGAAGTTCCCTCTTTTTGCCGTGTTCACACCGCAGGAACTAGGAACACATTTAGTTCTAGGTACTCCATTTATGGGAACTAAATTAGCTCCTACTTCAGAGTCTAAAACAGTTCTATAGGAACCACCAGTGATGTAAGTGTACGACGATTGGCCAAACGCATACGAACCGCCAGCTACTCGGCATTTTTAAAGAGCTGCATAAAAATATTTACTCAGCGAACATGGAAAACAGCGATAACAGCATTTACGTGTTTTCTTCCATAGGCGTTTTTGCACTGGAAGAACCTTTTCATAGTTCCAAGAACTATTGGCGGAATTTCCCACTTTTTGGCGTGTTCGCACCACAGGAACTAGGAACGTATTTAGTTGTGGAACTTCATTTGAGGAAAATAAATTAGCTCCTACTTCAGAGTAGAGTCTAAAACATTTCTATAGGAGCTACCAGTGACGTAAGTGTATGCTGATTAGCCAAACGCATACGAAACACCATCTACCCAGCATTTGTAAAAAGTCATGTAAAATATTTATGAACATGGAAAACAGTGATAATGGCATTTACCTGTTTTCTTCAGTAGGCGCTGTTGCACCAGAGGAATTTTTTCATAG
Source organism: Labeo rohita (assembly GCF_022985175.1). NCBI lineage: Eukaryota > Metazoa > Chordata > Actinopteri > Cypriniformes > Cyprinidae > Labeo > Labeo rohita. The sequence goes on from NC_066893.1 coordinate 9,842,958, forward strand.
TTCCAAGAAGTACGTATTGGCGGAAGTTCATGCTTTTTGGCGTACTGGCACCACAGGAACTAGAAAATTATTTAGTTCTAAGAAAATCTGGTAAATCCAGAAAATAAATTACCTCCTACCACAGAGAAGGGGCAAAAACAGTTCTATAGGAACTTTTGCACCGGAGGAACCTTTTCATAGTTTTTAGAACTACTGACGGAAGTTCCCTCTTTTTACCGCAGGAACTAGGAACGTATTTAGTTGTAAGTACTCTGTTTAGGGAAACTACATTAGCTCCTACTTCAGAGTAGGGTCTAAAACAGTTCTATAGGATCTACCAGGGATGTATGTGTAAGCTGATTGGCCAAACGCCTATGAAACACCAGCTACCCAGAATTTCGAATAAGCCACATAAAAATATTTACTCCACGAACATAGAAAACAGTGATAACGGCATTTACCTGTTGTTCTTTTCTCAGCCTCAATGATATTTAACACTACAAGTTGTCATAGGAGATGTAGACAGATTTTTGTGCTCTTTTAATTGCGAAAATTGTGTTTACGTTCCATCTGCGTTATCACGAAACCCACGACACACAACAAAAACAGCTCTGATCATTCACTGATTGTTGAGGTTTGTTAATGCCATGCATAAAAAATTTAGAGTTCCCGGTGCAAATGCAACCAGAAAAACGGCCTGAGGAGGAAATTGGTCCTCTAGGAACCACCATTCTGGCTAGTTTTTAGTGCGAAAGCCCCTACTGAAAGAGCGATCAGGCCATATGTAAGGACTAGACCCAGGGTTCCCAACTCTGGTCCTTGAGATTCATTTTCCTGCAGAGTTTAGTTCCAACCCTGACTAGAGAGTTACAGTCCTACTAGAAAGTTACAGGCAGGTGAGTTGAGCAAGGTTGGAGCTAAACTCTGTAGGAAAGAGAATCTCAAAGGCCAGAGTTGAGAACTCCTGGACTAGAATATCATGGAGTCTTGGGAATGGATGTTTTCTTTAGAAAATGTAAAAATCTAGCATCCGAGAAGCTGAGCAGGAAGTAGATATTTCACTTGGCAGCATCATTGCATGATTTCGTAGGCTTTATTAAACTTTTCATTGCCAAATGATATTAATGAATAATTTAAATGGATAGCAGTGGGCTGTCTTTGTCATGTGTGTCTAAACAATGGCGTCATCATAAATCATACCGGACATCTTGAGTTTCATTGGAAGGGATGTTGTGTTATAAATATTCATTAACACAGAGTGTATCAGACGAAAGTCTTCTAATAAAAAGCAGGAAAACACCAGGATCAGCATGGAAACTGCACTATTCATATGTTTACCCAAAACATCCTGTGTAATTACAGTAGGTCTCTCATGAGAGTGATATGACACCTCTCCCTGTCTGTCTCTCGTGTTCGCTCCCTCCCACCCGTCCCAGCCCCCACAATTCCACACAGGAAACAAGCTGTAATCCTCATTACTGTTGTTTTTTACTGCTTTGTTAGGGCTTGCTGAGTTGTGCTCAGTCAACACAACCACTTTTTTGAACATCCAACACTTAAAATGGGCAGTAATAGTACATACACAAACACAACTATGTGGAAAGACTGGTTTAATTCAAGCAAAATGGGTAATTATGAGACCCAGCATTAAAAAAGGCTGTGCTATAGAGACAGAAATCTAAAAGTGTTAACACTTTTTCTTGTAGGAAAAGGGAAAAAGGCATCTTGGTGGCTGTGGCCCACTTTATAAATCCCACAGTGCATCCAAAGCATGTCACATTTCACATTTGTTCGAGGAGAAAGGCTTTTATTTCATGTCTGTGTTCCAGTAGACACTGTTTTGTATCATTCAACACTAATCTTTGCCAAAACGTTCCCATCACTCCATTCTTAAATTAATAAAATCCTCTCCATCAGTAATGTTGTGTGTCCTGATGACATGACAGGAAAACTGTGGTAAATCCTAATGCTTTCCACATGCTGTGAGAAATGTGTGCAAGACTAAACCATAAACAACAGTACTGATGCACTGCGAGACACACAGCAGGGCTGGTTAGCATGCAGAGCTAGCCGCTGCTAATAGATCAGATTTCAAAGCAATTTTTCTCCATTTAAAGAGCATTCAGATTTGTTTAATCTTCTAGCAACATATAAATGTTCCATAATACACTAGAGAGTTCACCAGTGCCGTGATTCATTTTAAAAGTTTCTTAAAGGGATAGTTCGCCTAAATATGAAAACTCTGTAATTAATTATTCACCCTCATGTCGTTTCAGACCCGTAAGACCTTCGTTCATATTTGGAACACAAATTAAGATGTTTTTGATGCAATCTGAGAGCTTTCTGACGCTGCATATACAGCACCAGTACTACCACATTTAAGGCCCAGAAAGGTAGTAAGGACATCGTTAAAATAGTCCTTGTGACATCAGTGGTTCAACCGTACAACGGCGCTTTAGTGCCACGTTAAAAAATCTGAGACTGTGAGATAAAAGTCGTAATATTTCAAGAATAAAGTCAAAATTACGAGAATAAAGTCTAAATATTTCAAAAATAAAGGCAAAATGTTTTGAGATTAAAATTAAAATTATGAGAATTAATTCGTAGCAATTACGAGATTAAAGTTACAGTATTTAGAGAGTATATTCTAGCGCTTTTGCGCATGCAAATGGCCCGGATTGGGAGCACTAAGAGATCTGATCCCGCCACATTACAGTGGTGAAAACACATTATTGCAAGACAAATTGTTTGTTTTTCGCTATATAACTGACAGATTTTGAAAGCTGAGACTTTGTTTTATATTTAAAGTACCAAAAGCACAAAGCTTATTGCTATTATTGGGTGGTTGGTGCACTACAAATAGGCCTAATAAATCAATTAAAGTGAAATATTATTAAATGTTATTCACCTTCATGTCGTTTCAAACCCGTAAGACCTTTGTTCATCTTCGGAACACAAATTAAGGTATTTTTGATGAAATCCAAGAGCTTTCTGAATCTGCATATATAGCAATGGTACTACCACTTGCAAGGCCCAGAAAGGTAGTAAGGACATTGTTAAAATAGTCCATGTGACATCAGTGGCTCAACCGTACAACGGTGTTTTAGTGTCACATTAAAAAACCTAAGATTGTGAATGTTGTAATATTTTGAGAATAAAGTCCAAATAACAAGAATAAATTCCAAATATTTTAATAAAATTGAAATTATGAGAATACAGTCGAAATATTTTGACAATAAAGTCAAAATGCTTTGAGAATAAAGTCAAAATCGAGAATAAAGTCAAAATTACAATAAGAAATTATGACAATACAGTCAAAATATTTTGACAATAAAAAGTCAAAAAAAGTCAAAATGCTTCGAGAATAAAGTCAAAATTACGATAATAAAGTCAAAGTGTTTCGAGAATAAAGTCAAAATGTTTTGACAATAAAGTCAAAATGTTTTGAGAATAAAGTTAAAATATTTTGAGAATAAAGTCAAAATTATAAGAATTCATTTGTAGCAATTACTAGATTAAAGTTGCAATATTTTGAGAGTTTATTCTACCCTATTGTGCATGCAAATGGCCTGGATTGAGAGCACCGGGAGATCTGATCCCACCACATTAAAGTGGTGAAAAACACATTATTGCAAGACATATTGTTTGTATTTTGCTATAAAACTAACATATTTTGAAAGCTGAGACTTTGTTTTACATTTAAAGTACCAAAAGCACAAAGCTTATTGCTATTATTGGGTGGCTGGTGCACTACAAATAGACCTAATGAATGCAATCAAAGTTAAATATTATTTCCAAGCACACTGTCCCTGCGAGTATAACACATAGTATGATTTTTGCTAATAATGCCACATATTCAAATAAATTCCGGTTGCCTGGCAACTTCTCCTGGTGCTCCCAATCCAGGTCATCTGCATCCACATGCGATACTCTCAAAATATTATAACTTTAATTGCTATGATTTAATTCTCATGATTTTGACTTTATTCTCGAAACATTTTGACTTTATTCTCAAAATATTACGACTTTAATCTTGTGATTTTAGATTTTTTTGTTTTAACATGGCACTAATGGCCGTCGTACAACCGTAATGTTATGAAGCTACGAGAATACTTTTTGTGCTAGATACAAAAATAATGACTATTCAACTATTTCTTCTCTTCCGTGTCAGTCATGAGAGTACCACAATGCATGCATTGAATCATGAACATGCACGAAAAACTGACGTGGAGAAGAAGGAATTGCTGAAAAAAAAAAAAAAAAACACTTGTTTTTTGTTTTCTGTGTGCACAAAATATATTCTTGTATCTTCATAAAATTAAGGTTGAACCACTAATGTCACATGGACTATTTTAACGATATCCTTACTACCTTTCTGGGCCTTGAACATTGTAGTTGCATTCCTGTCTATGCAGGGTCAGAAAGCTCTCGGAATTCCTCAAAAATATCT
>NC_066893.1:9852386-9914180 GCF_022985175.1 Labeo rohita
ACCTTCATCGTTTAGATCTGTCGTGAAGTTCACGGAATTCATCACAGGTAAGAGTGTGTTTATATCTTGTGTTTATGTATGCTGTAGACTCATCTGCAGGTACTTTAAATGTTATTGTTGCGAGTTTATTGTATGCCAGGGATTCAATTAGCAAATGTACTCATCTGTTGCATTTAATCACAAGTGTTGCGGGAATTAGTAGATGTTCAGTTTAGCCTGTAAACAAATCAGTGTTTGTCCTGGCTTGTTTTAAATCCCCTCGTGCGTGAAGCCATTTTTTGGATTGATTTTTATGAATTATGATATTGTCTTTTTCGAAAACACAAAGCCTCATAAATAATACAAAATCAAGCTATCAGTGGGTCACTACTTTTATGTAACACTAAAAACTGTTCATTTCTAACAAGGGTTCCAAATCTGACGTCTAGAAACTTCATTTCTAACAATCTGACGTCTGCATGACATAAGTCTGTCTTTTTATACTTTGGATGAGGCAGACACACAATAGCTCTTTCACATCAGCTGTGTTCTTGACTTGACATGGATTACTTGTCATCCTCTTATAATGAGATGAGGAGCTGTGTGTTTGTTCACCGGGTTGTCATGCCCTTGTTATATTGCCGTCTTCAGCCAATGTATCAAATAAAATAGGAAATTAATGAATACACTAATAAACAGAAACAAAAATGTTGTATATATAAAATAAATGTGTGCAGTGCTGGTCGAAAGTTTGTGAACCCTTTAGAATTTTCGATATTTCTGCATAAATATGACCCAACTGATCATCAGATTTTCACACGTCCTGAAAGATGAGAAAGAGAATCCAATCAAACAAATGAGACAAATATGGACTTTGACTTAGCCATTCCAAAACATTAACTTTGTTCTTCTTCAACTATTCTCTGGAAGAACGACTTACAGGTGCATCTCATTAAATTAGAATGTCATGGAAAAGTTCATTTATTTCAGTAATTCAACTCAAATTGTGAAACTTGTGTATTAAATAAATTCAATGCACACGGACTGAAGTAGTTTAAGTCTTGGTTCTTTTAATTGTGATGATTTTGGCTCACATTCAACAAAAACCCACCAATTCACTATCTCAACAAATTAGAATACTTCATAAGACCAATTAAAAAAATATATATATATTTTGAGTGAATTGTTGGCCTTCTGGTAAGCATGTCTATTTACTTTATATGTACTCAATACTTGGTAGGGGCTCCTTTTGCTTTAATTACTGCCTCAGTTCAGCATGGCATGGAGGTGAGCAGTCTGTGGCACTGCTGAGGTGGTATGGAAGTCCAGGTTCCTTTGACAGTGGCCTTCATCTCATCTGCAAGGCCATTTTGGTCTCTTGTTTCTCATTTTCCTCTTGACAATACCCCATAGATTCTCTATGGGGTTCAGGTCTGGTAAGTTTGCTGGCCAGTCAAGCACACCAACACCATGGTCATTTAACCAACTTTTGGCGCTTTTGGCAGTGTGGGCAGGTGCCAAATCCTGCTGGAAAATGAAATCAGCATCTTTAAAAAGCTGGTCAGCAGAAGGAAGCATGAAGTGCTCTACAATTTCTTGGTAAACGGGTGCAGTGACTTTGGTTTTCAAAAACACAGTGGACCAACACCAGCAGATGACATTGCACCCCAAATCATCACAGACTGTGGAAACTTAACACTGGACATCAAGCAACTTGGGCTATGAGCTTCTCCACCCTTCCTCCAGACTCTAGGACCTTGGTTTCCAAATGAAATACAAAACTTCTCTCATCTGAAAAGAGGACTTTGGACCACTGGCCAACAGTCCATTTCTTCTCCTTAGCCCAGGTAAGATGCCTCTGACGTTGTCTGTGGTTCAAATTCTTGAATCTATTTTGCCTGACAAGCCTCTCAAGGCTGCGGTTCTCTCGGTAGGTTGTGCATCTTTTTCTTCCACACTTTTTCCTTCCACTCAACTTTTTTGTTACCATGCTTGGATACAGCACTCTGTGAACAGCCAGCTTCTTTGGCAATGAATGTTTGTGGCTTACCCTCCTTGTGAAGGGTGTCAATGATTGTCTTCTGGACAACTGTCAGATCAGCAGTCTTCCCAATGATTGTGTAGCCTAGTGAACCAAACTGAGAGACCATTTTGAAGGCTCAAGAAACCTTTGCAGGTGTTTTGAGTTGATTAGCTGATTGTCACCATATTATAATTTGTTGAGATAGTGAATTGGTGGGTTTTTGTTAAATGTGAGCCAAAATCATCACAATTAAAAGAATATCTAATACACGAGTTTCACGATTTGAGTTGAATTACTGAAATAAATGAACTTTTCCACAACATTCTAATTTATTGAGATGCACCTGTATGTGCTTGGGGTTGTTATCTTGATGCATGACCCATTTTCTCTTGAGATTCAGTTTTTGGACATATATTTTCCTTTCGAATTTGCTAGTGTAATTCAGCAAAGCAGGCCCGAACCATGATATCATTACAGTTCTTATGCTTGAATGCAATGTTTTTCTTTCTCCAAACATAATGCTTCTCATTTAAACCCCAAAAAGTTCTATTTTGGTCTCATCCGTCCACAAGACATTTCTCCAATAGGCCTCTGGCTTGTCCTCATCATGTTTAGCAAACTGCAGATGGGCAGCAGTGGTTTTTGGAGAGCAGTGGCTTTCTTCTTGCAACTCTGCTATACACATCATGGTTGTTCAGTGATCTCCTGATGGTGGACTCATGAACATTAACATTAGCTAATGTAAGAAAGGCCTTGGCCTTGCTTAGGAATTACCCTGGGGTACTTTGCAACCTTGTGGAATGGAGTGATCTTTGTTGGTCTACCATTCCTGGGGAGTATAACAGTGGTCTTGAATTAACTCCATTTGTAAACAATCTGTCTGACTGTGGATTTGTGGAGTTCAAAGTCCTTAGAGATAGTTTTGTAACCTTTTCCAGCCTGATGAGCAACAACAACTCTTTTTCTGAGGTCCTCAGAGATCTTGTTTCTTTGTGCCATGATTCACTTTCACAAACTTAATCAGACTTTGATAGATCCCTGTTCTTTAAATAAAACAGGGCAGGCACCGACACCTGATAGTCATTCCAGTGACTGTAAACATCTCTTAATAGACGGACTCTAATTTTGCCTTCAAATTATCTGCTAAACCTAGAGATTCACATACTTTTGCCACTCACAGATATGTAATATTGGATCATTTTACTCAAAAAATAAATGGACCAATAACTAAAATGAATGCATAACTTGAAATAAAATAAATGCTAAACATTAACTGAACTGAAATATTTAATTTCTTATTTTATATTTAACTTGTACTAGAACTTGTAACCAAAATTAAAACTGAAAAAAAAAAAATAAAATAAAAATCAATAAAAATCAATCAATCAATCAATCAATCAGTAATAAATCATATGTGACACTGGACCACAAATTCACAAAATTGCTTTGAAAGCTGTCCAAATTAAGTGTTTAGCAATGCATATTACTAATCAAAAATTAAGTTTTGATATATTTACAGTAGAAAATTTACAAAATATCTTCATGGAACAAGATTTTTACTTAATATCCTAATGATTTTTGGCATAATTTTGACCTATACAATGTATTGTGGTCCAGGGTCACATATACACATAAATAAAAATACTAAAAATGACAAAAACAACAGAATTACGAAGACTTTAGCTAAAATTAAAATGAAAACAAAAAATATAAAAGTAAAAAACTATAATAGTATCTCAATGATACTACAATCATGCACACATATATTTACAGTGCGTACTACTGTATAATTTTATTTATAAATATACATATACTGTATATAATAATAAAAATGACCAAAAATCTAAATATTGAGAAAATTGTCTGTAAAGTTGTCCAAATGAAGTTCTTAGCAATGCATATTACTAATCAAAAATTAAGTTTTGGTAGGAATGTACAAAATATCTTAATGGAACATAATCTTTACTTAATATCCTAATGATTTTTGGCATATTTTGATTAATTTTGACCCACACAATTGGCTACTGAACCATTTTAAAGAACATTTTAAAAATCTAAAAACCTTTTCTGCATTTGAAAGGTTCAATGGATGTTCAAGGTTCTTCATGGAATCATTGATGCCAATAAAGAACCTTTATTTTTAAGAGTGTATTTAGATATATTCATAAAATGTTTATGTTACATAATATATCTAGAATATGTGTAAGATGAACATTGTGATATAAAGTTTTAATGTGAACACACATGCATTTACAACAATAACCACAAGAGGACAGTATTCTACTTTTTCAGACATTCACACAGCATTAATACAGAAAGGTTTCTCTAATTGATATGAAAGGTCTGGAAGGTGCGCATCTGTTTCAGGTTTTATTTGATTGATTCTTTTATTTCTGTGTCCATGTATTTAAAGACAATTTCAATTAATTCATGTCCTCATTTAAAATAATCCCTTGGTTGTAAAGTGTGTCACTCTATGTACTGGACTATTAAGATTGTTCACTTACATTTAACAAAAAAATACCTGCACATTTGTAATAAGGCATAATCATAATCTAAACATGTAAATATTGTTATGAAATGCAAAACTGCATCCTCACAGAGTTTCTATTTAAACTTTACCATAGTAAGTCTTCACAGTTAACGTAGGCCTACCTGTTTTCTTCCTGCATCTCAAGTCTTCAAAGTCCAGGAGAGACATCTTCACAAAGTTTGCATGTTTTCAAAGCCTTTTTGGGACACAGTGTCCCAAAGTAGATTTACCTTCAATAACCATTTATTAAATCTCTCCCCCATTAAAGTCACAAGCTCCCAAGAGCTGGCTGCATTAATCCTGATTACACGCTGTCAAGCGGAGGAAACGGGGTCTATGTGTCAAGTGTGTCATCGAGAGATGTTTTATCCTCATCTGCATCTTTCTATCTTGTCAGTTAAAGGCGGGAGAACCCAAAGAGTGAACATCAGGAGATGAGTTTGAGCGCTGCTAGTGTAGGGACCGCTTTAGAGATAGAGCAAAAGAGGGTCTTAGAGGGTCCAACACGGACATGAGTTTTTGAGGTGCGGAGTGAACCGGGCACATGGAGCGGAGCGGTAGAAGAGCCAGCGGCTCCATCAAACGGGCCTCCATCAAACGCTCAGCATCAGGGTCACAGAAGGTAAGAGCGTCTACTGCTTTAGGGATATTTAAGGCTGTTACCTTGAATTTGATTTGGGGCGCTAGAGGTGAGTGAAATGAGTGAAATGTGTTCTTCTTTATGAGGAAAGTCAAGTGTATGTAACATAGGTATTCACAGCAGGGTTATTTTAGTTAACTAAAACTGTAACTTAAAATTTAAAACCATTTTCACTTAGATTTTCATAACAAAAAAATAAAATTATCCTTAACTGAAATGAAATAAAATATAAACATTTTAAACTATTTCATTTTGAACTACTTTCAACTAGTTTTTGTTTAGTTTAAATATTAAAATAACAAAAACTACAGCTAAATAGACAATTAAAAAAAAATATTCAAACATACTAAAAAAATAAACAAAAATATATATATATATATATATATATATATATATATATATGTATGTATATGTATGTATGTATGTATGTATGTATGTATAAAATCTAACTCAAAATATTAACAAAAAGTACATTTGGGATACTTTTACAGATTCACATGTTTATATCTCAGTTAAAGAGTTTAGTCTTCGTCCAATCAGCTTTAAGAATGTAAAAGATTGGAAAGGACCCGACCAATCAGTTTGGGCTACATTTTTTTATAATTCTTTCCAGTTTTTTCAATATTACATTCATAATGAACTTCAAATGCAAAATCAGTGTTGCTTGTTATTATTTCTTTATATATTTTTGTGCTTTTTAATGTAAGCTTCAGCTTTGTAAATTAAATTATATTATGTTATATTATATAGGAATATATTATATATATAGGATATATGTATTCTATTCTATTCTATTCTATTACATTACGTTACATTACATTACATTATATTATTATACTTTTTTGGTTGTTGTTTTATACAATTTTTATATATTATTGCTATTATGTGTGATATATTTTACAAAGCTGAAAGCCTCATGCAGAAACAATACAAAAACTGTTATTATATTATATGATATTTTATTATATTATATTATATTATATTATATTATATTATATTATATTATATTATATTATATTATATTATATTAATTGCTCTCACTGCATTTTACACTTATATTTACACCTTTGCTGAACTATTTGCAAAGGGATAATGTGAAAAATTAAATTTCAATAATTTTTTTAATTTAATTCTTAAATAATTAAAAAAAAAAAAAATCCCTCTTTTAAACTTGCTGATTATCTTTACAGTTGTGGCTTTAACCGCCCGTTCCTAAGCATATTTAACTTATATTATATTATATTATATTATATGAATTGCTCTCACTGCATTTTACACTTATATTTACACCTTTGCTGAAATATTTGCAAAGGGATAATGTGAAAAATTAATTTACAATTTTTTAATTTAATTTTGAAATAATAAAAACAAAAAACAAAACAAACAAAAAAAATCCCTCTTTTAAACTTGCTGATTTTCTTTACAGTTGTGGCTTTAACCACGACCGTTCCTAAGCAAATGTAACTTATGTTATGTTATGTTATGTTATGTTATATTTTTATATTTTTATTATAATGATTATGGTTGTTGTTGTTGTTGTTTTATACAGTTTTTAAATATCACAGCTATTATGTGTGATATATTTTAAAAAGATGAAAGCCTCAAGCAGAAACAATACAAAAACTTTTACATTATATTATTTTATAATTATAATTTTTTATGGTTGTTGTTGTTGTTTTATACAATTTTTAAATGTTACTGCTATAATGTGTGATATATTCTACAAAGCTGAAAGCCTCAAGCAGAAACAATACAGAAACTGTTTTATATTATATTGTATTGTATTGTATTGTATTATATTATATTATATTACATTACATTACATTATATTAATTGCTCTCATTGCAGTTTCTACTTATATTTACACCTTTGCTAAACTGTTTGCAAAGGGATAATGTGAAAAAAAATATTTCTAAATAAAATAATAATAATAATAATAATATAAAATCCCTCTTTTAAACTTGCTGATTATCTTTACAGTTGTGGCTTTAACCACGCCCGTTCCTACGAATCTGAAAAGCAAATTTAACTTGTTACAATGTTGCAAAACATGAAGTTGAGATGCATTATATAAAACAGATTTGCATTTTTAAGTCTCTTACTATCCTAAATCCTACTCATAATGATCACAAGAGAAAGCAAAAGGGCGGTTCCAGCACAATCAATGCAACTTTCTCCGGCAGCACCAGAATGAGCAGCACCTCTGTGATTTGATGCTCCTCCGCTGCCTCTAATCCCCCATAATGCCCAGTATGAGAACCAGCAGCTGGGCAAGATTAAGCACTTTACCTCCCTACTTTCAAATGTCTGCTTTCATGTGATTATGTGACTGAAAATATAGCCTTCAGAACTGCCCAAGGAATCAAATATATCCTTACAATGGTAGACTTTTGCTCATGTTGAGTGCTGTACTTTGGACTGATGTAATACATGTAGGAGTTGTTAAAGTAAGCAAGTTTACTCAGTATCTTCCAGTATCGGGTAGAGGTCAGATTGCATAAATCCAGTTCTTGTGAGGGATTACGAACCTTACAAGTGAGTGATTAGTGAATAAATGTAATCATAAGTAATACTGGTATTATTTTCTGTCAGTGAAGTAAGAAGGGATTTTTCATTGAAAAAGATGAGTGCACATGCAAATAGACGTGCCAACACAATTTAGTGGGTTGTTTGTGCAGTCTGAGTGGATGAGGAAAGAATGGCATGATTGTTACTAAAACACTTTCTTTGGCATTTTCATGCATCCAAAATTTACAGTAATTTCTTTTTTTGTGCTCTGCCCCTTCCCCCTCTCTTAAAGACAAAAACACTCTCACATAAACATAGTTGTCTAAAAAATGTGTCTTATGACTTAGAAATCTCAAGGCTAATCAGTGACATGTTGGTCTCATGTGATGATGGCTAACTGGATTTTCAAACCCTCAGAGACAATGAGTCTTTTTAGAGGCAGAGCAATAAGGGGAAAGCACTGTTTTAAAAAGGTTAAGCATGTTAAACTTACCCAGAAGTCCACAGACCTATTGTCTATAGACCTAGTATAACCTCTATAAAACTTAAAACTAAAAATGAAGATGCAAAGTATTGGATTGGCAAATATCAGAACAATGTTTGATACCGCTTAGCTGCCGCTAATAAATATATATTTGTCTCTCTTTTGCTAAATATTTATTGATAATGGACGGGTGGATGAATGGAAAGACAGACAGATGGACGAACGTATGGACGGACAGACAGACAGATGGACAGAAAGACAGATAGATACATAGACAGACAGACAGACAGATAGACAGACAGATAGATAGATAGATAGACGGATGGACAGACATGCAGATAGACAGATAGACAGACAGACAGATAGATAGATAGATAGATAGATAGATAGATAGACAGACAGACAGTCAGACGGATGGACAGACAGAGATAGACAGATAGATAGATAGATAGATGGACAGACAGACAGATAGATAGATAGATAGACAGACAGACAGACAGACATACAAATACATATAGACAGACAGACAGACTAGATAGACAGACAGACAGACAGACGGATGGACAGACAGACAGATGGATGGACAGATAGATATAGATAGATAGATAGATAGATAGGTAGATAGATAAGTAGGTAGATAGATAGGTAGACGGACGGACGGACGGACAGAAAGACGGATGGACAGACAGACAGATGTATGGACAGACAGATAGACAGACGGACGGATGGACAGAAAGACAGACAGATGGATAGATAGATAGATAGATAGATAGATAGATAGATAGATAGACAGACAGTTGGACGGATGGACAGACAGACAGACAGACAGACAGACGGTTGGAGAGACAGACAGACGGATGGACAGACAAATGGACGGATAGATAGATAGATAGGCAGACAGACAGATAGACAGACAAATAAATAGATAGACAGACAGATAGATAGATAGATAGACAGACAGACAGACAGATAGATAGATAGATAGATAGATAGATAGATAGATAGATAGATAGATAGATAGATAGTGGATAGATAGATGGACAGACAGACAGACAGATAGATAGATAGATAGATAGATAGATAGATAGATAGATAGACGGATGGACGGACAGACAGACAGACAGATAGATAGATAGATAGATAGATAGATAGACAGACAGACAGATAGATAGACAATTTTAAATATACATTAAGTGTTTTTTAAAAGGTTGTGAATTGAACTGTGAGCACAAGTCAAATCCCACACTGCTCATTAGTTCTAAGGAATGGGTCACCGGACTGTTTCCCTCTCATGTGATCTTCAATGTCTAGTTTTGGAAAGGCTCATACAATTCATGAAGTGTATGAATGGGCAATGCTATATCTACATTTCAGAAAGTATGTATTTACTGTATTTACCGTATTTTTGTGGGTTCTGTGTTTACTATGTGAAAATGCAAACTATGGGAAAGATTTGCATAAACATTTAATCTGATTTCCCCATTTCAGCTCTCACAAATCGCAGCTGCAATCCTATTTATGAACAATCGCCTTTTTAGTTGAGCAACAACGTGTGAGATGACTATGTGGAAAGTCTCAATAGTGTTGATTGTTGCCAGGTTTGTGATAGGCCTTGTTAATTTGAGCAAGAAAATCAGATTTTTCCTCCTAGAGAGCTTTTGTGCATTTCCTGAGCAAAAACTCAAACAAAGCTGATGAGTGCTCAGCGGATTTGAGTTTTAATTGCTGTGGATAATGAGTTTAAACAAGCCGAAATAAGTGCGTCATACTGGCTGAACTACTGCAGTGGCAAGAACCCTTTGTCTTCAAGAGATTTAATTACCAATAGTCCATGTGCGTTTTGACGACAGCACTGAATTGCTGAAATAGTGAGATAGTTGAGGAAAGAACCCTTTGAAAACCACTTTAAACCAATGATCTAAACATATCTATTTGACCCATAAAGGGTCAAATAGACATCTTTATTTAGGTGTAATCTCCCCATGTTTTCAATGGATGACAAGGCAACCCTGCTGATAGATTTTAAACCAGCCCAGTGTGGTTATATAGTTTTCTGCTCTGTTTTGAGGACATTTTTAAGTTGGTCATGCTAATAGACCCTAGCAAACACCAACTGATTATTTACTTTTTTCCAACTACTGGTCACTTCATAAAACTCAACTTCAAATTATAACTTCTCAAATCAACTGATAAAACATCTACTAAGTAGACTTTCTCACTCTAATGATGAGGTTAAAGCCTCAGCGTCATCAGTTCTTAGACATGATTGTTAGTCCGTCAGAACCGTTTTTCCACCCACAACATGGTTTGTAAAAATAGAGATTAACAACAATTAGTGTTGGATGACCTTGCCCCCAACTGGAGTCCTGTCATGTCTCTTTTCAAAAGAATGCCTGCGCCCAATTCTCTCAATTATGCAAATTGGGCTTGAAATCAAAGTGGTCGGAGGAGGGTGACACTTTCAAAAGGAAAACTTTGGTGAGTTCCCATTCCTGTCCGTTTCTAGATACAAACCTGACTCTCTACATCAACTTGCAAGAAGTGTTTGAGGTAGAAAAGTCGCCTCGAAAGGTTTTCTGAGCTTAAGACGTGTGCTTCATGGGGGCTGTGAAGCTATCAAAGTAGATTTGTTGTGCTTTGCTCCAGCGAGGGATGAAAATACCCTGTGGGCAAGGAGAGAGGGGTCATGGGACTCCCAAAAGGATTACCTTGAACTGGAGTCATGGGACGTGCCCCGAACAAAGAGCCTGCTCACATGCTCATCATATGAACAGCCCCTCATAAAGTGATGAAGTTTCATGTCTTGTGGGATTCATTGGGCGCCAGCGCTCTAGGAAGGAGCACCCCTTGCCAGTGGAGCTCCAGGAGGGACACCGATGCCAAAAGTTTCTCTTTGGCACCGTCTTAATTTCGATTAGAGGCTCTACAGGTAGGACCCCTGCTAGCTAACACTGGGTGACCAGAAGGAACTCATGGATCCGTGGTCTATTGATGTGATGATGGGATAGGAATGATCAGGATTGGGATTATATTGAAATTTAAGATGAGAATCATTTTAATTGTTATTTTGTTTTTCCTGAAGCAGCAACAGTTTTTTTCCAATTGTTTTTTTTTGCAAAAAAAAATTTAAGTGACGAACTTTCTAAACTATGAATTTATTGCTTTATACTTACAATTGTGCAATGGAAAACCGTGGTTTTTGTGGGCTTCTAACTTGTTCTGCGTATCTTACCTTGGCTAATGTTTTGGGACTGATTTTTCAGAGATTTACCTCAAAAGCTTTCGTCTTCATTAGGGCTGAACCAATAACAAAAGCCTAGACAGATATTGCTTTGAACCAAAGGTTATTTTCGTCCAGCGCTGGAGCACAAATCTGGTACGGCAGAATCTTTTTCGAAAGCTAAAATGTTGGTGGGTTTCCATGGCACTTTCTCAGAACAAAAAAAAAAAGAGATGAATAACTGTGGTTCGGAGCACTCTAATTTGCTATGCACTAATAATTTCAGGCAAAACAGGCTATAGCCTCTACACATCTTTACACAAGCAACAGTTGCTTTGCAGTTCTAGTAGCTGACTATCAGAACTGTAAAAGACCAGCTTTATTTTTGTACTGGTATATTCCTAAAAGTACACTTAATGGAGAACAAATTCTTTTCACCAGAGTCTCCATAGGTAATCACTTAAGACATTTGCCATGTACATATTCTCTCTTCTATGTGTTTTGTGCATCTATGAGTTGTGCCAACTGTACCACTCATACTTTAGTAAGGATTATCATCGCAAAGAGGATTTACTCTTTTCACTCTGGGCAAACTCAAGGGACTAAAAGCAGTTCTTGCTGTAAATGATTTTATACATACATTAACATGGTTGAATGGTACATTGAATATGTGTAATGTGGGAGCTTTGCTCCTGTAATAGCCAAACCAAACTATTTTATTTCATTTTACTTTAATAATATGAATTGTCAAACTTTAACATCAATATACAGAGACTTGATGGCTTATTTACTGTCTTTTCTTGTCTGTTTCTTAGGGCCAGAAAGCTTGGATTGAGAAAATCTTTCACAAAAGAGAATGTATCCACATATTTCCAGCCAAGGACCCAACACGGTGAGCTTTTCTATTTTGAACAATTTCAAAACAACACGCAACTACATATAATGACACCATTGTGCGAGACAAATTACCTCTATGACTCATTCTGTTTTGAGGCTTTTTCGACTCTTATGTAATGAGGGGTGATGTGTGACATCATAAGCCCTTTCACAGATCACTGTGTGGGCATGTTTCAAGGCTGGGTGCGAGGGGACCGGTGAAGTTCAGTCCACCACACTTCCTGTGGGTGGAGGGATGCCAGGGTGTGCACTGATGCATGTACCCATTGAACACTAACCGTAGTTTAGACACAGCCCTGATAGGTGGTCTATGTGCACAGAAAAAATAGACAATACTCTCAAAACGATTATTTCCATGATGAAATACCAGTTAATTGAGTTATGTAAGCAACATCCTGTTGCATGCAAAAAAACAAACTACCAGCATTATTTCTGCTCTAATTTTCCCCAGGTGCGCCTGTGGTTATTTAGTGACTCAGCACACGGTCATTCCGGCAAGCACCAACAAGCCAGAAGAGAACCAGCTTGTGCAAGTGGACCCTCCTCAAGAGAAATGGTCGGCAGTCAGACATACCCAGACTGCCCCTACCGACGCCTATGGCACCATTGAATTTCAAGGAGGAGGATTTATCAACAAAGCCATGGTATTTTGAACGTTATAGGGTGAATTTACTAACTAGTTATGTTACTGCACCTAGTATTTTGAGCAAAATCCTGAGTCTCGTTTGAAGGGCAATAAAAAATCCTCTTGAGAGAGTCCAAATATCCGACCAAAAACTGTTACATAATTGTAAGAAAATACTGAAATAAACATATTTCATTTGAGAACAACCGTTAAATCTAGTATTAATCTTATAATTTAATATCACTTACAGTATATTCGGGTGTCATATGATACTAAGCCGGACAGCTTGCTGCATCTCATGGTGAAGGAATGGCAGTTGGAGTTGCCCACGCTGCTTATTTCAGTTCATGGTGGCCTCCAGAACTTTGACCTGCAGCCCAAACTCAAGCAGGTTTTTGGGAAAGGCTTGATCAAGGCTGCCGTGACCACCGGAGCATGGATCTTCACTGGTGGAGTCAGCACTGGTGGGTATTTATTCTCTACAATAGGAATAGGCAACTCTGGTTCTGGAGGGCCACTGTCCTGCAAAGTTTAGCTCCATCTAAACATCTAACCAAAGTCTTCAGGATCACTAGAAAAGAAGTGCTTAATTGGGGTAGATCTAAATTCTGCAGCACAGTGGTCCTTATCTCTGGTCTACAAGTACAATTCCATTCCACACTGGTTGAAATCAATATACTGTCTACAACAGGGATAGGCAACTCTGGTTCTGGAGGGCCACTGTCCTGCAAAGTTTAGCTCCATCTAAACATCTAACCAAAGTCTTCAGGATTACTAGAAAAGAAGTGCTTAATTAGAGTAGATCTAAATTCTGCAGAACAGTGGTCCTTATCCCTGGTCTACAAGTACAATTCCATTCCACATGGTTGAAATCAATATACTGTCTACAGCAGGGATAGGCAGCTCCGGTTCTGGAGGGCCACTGTCTTGATAAGTTTAGCTCCGTCTATAATTAAACATACCTGAAACATCTAACATCTAAGTATTCAGGATCACTAGAAAATGTTTAATTAGGATCAAGCTAAATTCTGCAGGACAGTGGTCCTTATCCCTGGTCTGCAAGTATGATTCCAGTCCACATGGTTGAAATCAATATACTGTCTACAACAGGGATGGGCAACTCCGGTTCTGGAGGGCCACTGTCCTGCAAAGTTGAGCTTCATCTATAATCAAATATACCTGAAACATCTAACCAAAGTCTTCAGGATTACAAGAAAGGAAGTGTTTAATTAGGGTAGAGATAAATTCCACTAGCTCCTCATTGCAGAACACAAGATCCAAGGGACGAGGTTGGATCCACATCTAGGGGGTGGAGATGGGTAGGTTTAGGGATATGTAAGGTGGGAGAAGTTGGATCTGGATCCAACCTCACCCCCTTGTGTTCTGCAGTGAGTCCAAAAGTACGATTCCAGTCCACATGGTTGAAATCACTTGGATCCAACATTTGGATCCATATTCAATTTGGTTTCCTGAGAAATATGTGACCCTGGACCACAAAACCAGTCTTAAGTCGCTGGGGTTTATTTGTAGCAATAGCCAAAAATACATTGTATGGGTCAAAATTATTGATTTTTCTTTTATGGCAAAAATTATTAGGAAATTAAGTAAAGATCATGTTCCATTAAGATATTTTGTAAAATTCCTACTGTAAATGTATGGAAACTTAATTTTTGATTAGCAATATACATTGTTAAGAACATTATTTGAAGAACTTTAAAGGTGATTTTCTCAATATTTAGATTTTTTTGCACCCTCAGATTCCTGATTTTTAAATAGTTGTATCTCGACCAAATATTGTCCTATCCTAACAAACCATACATCGATGAAAAGCTTATTTATTCAGCTTTCATATGATGTATAAATCTCAATTTTGAAAAAATTACCCTTACGACTGGTTTTGTGATCCAGGGTCACATATGTGATTGGATTGATATCAGGTGTAGTTAAGATGGTTTCCTAATCTTTTTTATATTCCCTTCATAATGTAGGAGTGATCCGGCACGTTGGAGATGCTTTGAAGGATCACTCTTCTAAATCCAGAGGGAAGGTCTGTGCTATAGGCATTGCTCCATGGGGAATCCTAGAGAGCAAAGAGGATCTAATTGGAAAAGATGTAAGCGTAAACTATCGATGTATAATATAAGGCATGATAGTGCCTTCTAAGGTGCTACGCTATATCATCTAACAGTAGAAGCTTCATACGTGTCCACTGAGCATCCACATTATGTTCCTTTTCAGGTGAACAAACCATACCAGGCCATTTCCAATCCTCTGAGCAAACTCGCCGTTCTCAACAATAGCCACTCGCACTTCATTCTATCCGATAATGGCACATGTGGGAAATACGGGGCAGAGGTGAAACTACGCAGGCAGTTGGAGAAACACATCTCCCTTCAGAAGATTAACACGCGTAAGTGCGGTACCATCAGCAAATCTTATCTGCTTTAGGTCTAATGTACCTCTGATCCTACAAGGGCACATTTGAAAGCTTGCTAAGGGTTTGAATGACAAGATATATCCTGATTATCAGTAATGGGGTTCATGCGGTCAGGGTCCAGTGGAAATATGCTCCATGCCATTCCAGATTTGATCAAGGTTTTGGTGTCTGTGACCTGTGGGTTTCCCTTTGTCATCCTATGCCTGGAGCTCGTGATAAGGCAGGGACAGCAAAGGGAGGCTCAGCTGTCACCACTCACATCGTCATCTGGGATCAGACCTGGGAGAGTCAAATTAAAATGATTGTACTCCCCACTTCTCTGACTTTTAAATACCTCTCCTTTTGTTAATCACAAAAGGGCTTTTTGATTTCTAATGTGCATGCATTTGGAGTAATTGAAAACAAGATTTAAAACACAAAACACCCAAAAGGCTCAAACATTAAGGCTAATGTTTTGTAATAGTATTATATTGATATGTGCGCAATCCCTGTCCCAACAAATTTATCAATACATTTAGGTAAGTGAATAGCTTTTTTCTGTGTATGCATGTTAGGACTGGGCCAGGGTGTACCTGTGGTGTGTCTGATTGTGGAGGGGGGTCCCAATGTGATCTCGATTGTCCTGGAAAGCCTGCGCGAGGAACCGCCTGTGCCTGTAGTGGTCTGTGATGGCAGTGGTCGAGCCTCCGACATAATTTCTTTCGCCCACAAATACTCTGAGATTGAAGGGTGAGTATTAATAGTCATTATCACACAGATCTCTTGAATACTTGATTCTAGTATATCAATTGTGACATTCTGTGTTCAAATGTTGGCCCTCAAAGGGGTCCTGATACCTCTGTAGGGGTTTGCATTATCCCATACATTTCTAGTACTGACCCATCTTTAATAGAAAGACTGAGAATCAATTTTCAAAACTATTCATTATCACAACTGAATTGTATTTTTTAGACTGGTAAACGAGGACGCAAAAGAGCAACTGCTGGTCACCATCCAGAAAACCTTTAACTACAACAAAATGCAGTCAGGGCAAATTCTGCTTATGGTCATTGAATGCATGAAGAAGAGGGAGTTGGTAAGTATCTACAGTGATATAAGATCATGTAACAGTCGTAAACCAACATCCATCAACACAAACCCACTCTCATTTTCTTCCCTGATAAAAAACTGCTTAAACCAGCCTAAGATAGTCTAAGTGTGTCTCTCATTCTGGTCAGATCTTCTTGTTGACCCTGGACCACAAAACCAGTCTTAAGTAGCACGGGTATATTTGTAGCAATAGCCAACAACACATTGTATGGGTCAAAATTATCGATTTTTCTTTTATGCCAAAAATCTTTAGGATATTAAGTAAAGATCATGTTCCATGAAGATATTTAGTAAATTTTCCACCATAAATATATCAAATCTTAATTTTCGATTAGTGATATGCATTGCTAAGAACTTCATTTGGACAAATTTACAGGTGATTTTCTCAATATTTTGATTTTTTTTTTTTGCACCCTTAATTTCCAGATTTTCAAATAGCTATATCTCTGCTAAATATTGCCCTATCCTAACAATACCATACATCAATGTAGCTCATTTATTCAGTTATTTCAATTACAAAAATTGACCCTTATGACTGGTTTTGTGGTCCAGGGTCACATACAAAAAGAACAATGCTAAAAATGTTTTATGAATATGTTCTTTGCACAAACTTTCATCAATAAACATTTCTATTCATTATTCATTTTGTCATGTGTCTTTATTCATGTGTTTCTCTCTCATATATCAACCTGCATTTGCTCCCATATCACATTGCATCTTTTCATATACATAAGCATTTAGCAGATGCTCTTATCAGGAGCAACCAGTCCTTAGCTTCACACATAAGGGCATTGTGATTAACAGATTGCAAGTGCTTTCAGACTCCATATGTTAGAACAGGCTTCACAATCACTATATACTTGCCTATAGACTATACATTACTTACAGGATGACCCAGTGCACTCTGGGAGCTTGGTTAATGGTAATATTTGTGCCGATGCAGCTTTAACTGGGGCTAAGTGATGTGTTAAGTATTTGTAATACTGCCTCAGGACAGGAGATAATCTGTTGCTCTATACATCTGGACTAGGATCAGTGTAGTGCCACCTGTTCTTGCCGACCAGCTACATTCATTCACCCTGTTCCTGAATATGAACAGATGGGGGGAGGGAGGGTGGATCCATTTTTCTCTAATCCACACTGAACATCTCCACTTATTTCAGTGATATCACCTCACGTTGTCTGGCATTAGATAAGCTAATGGCCTTCCACAACAGTGTTTTTGCAAGAAATGCTAATGCTAATGTGTGTTAAGCGCTCAAATGTCCACATATGTATATATATAAAGCCTTTGGGTTATATAAGGTACATTCAACATACAAAGACGGCTATTAAATATTACTGTTGATAGCTTAGCAGATGCAAGCATACTATAGTGTTTCCCTTAAACCAAGATATTAAACATGAAATGAACTAGCATTCATTCTTAAAATATTACAAAGTGTTCAATTTAAGATGTCGCCCCTCTCATTGCAGCCATGAGGTACTAATCTAACTGCCCAGACTCCACCGTAAGTCTCTCATTAGCAATGCATGCTAACACTCAGGAATGTCTTGGAGCAGGGCTACTCATCCATGCCAACGTGATTACATTTAAGATTAACGTACATGTGACTGCCACTTCGAGATAACTGCATTTGATACTAGACCTCTTAAACAAGGAAAGCAGTATATCTTGATTTGAGAGCAAAATAAGCTAGTTATACAGAGTGTGAACAAGACATTCTTGCTAACGCTAATAAAATTAGGCAAAACATTCATCCTAAGAACACATTTTCCATTCATTTCCAAAACAGTAATTCATTCATCGTCCTCACCCAAAATAAATGCATGAAAGTATCTATACAATTAAGGTCAAAAGATTACATACACCTTGCAGAATCAACAAAATACAAAAAATAAAAAGGATCATACAATATGCATGTTATTTTTAATTTAGTACAGACCTGAATAAGACATTTCACAGAAAAGATGTTTACATATAGTCCATAAGAGAAAATAATAGTTGAATTTATAAAAATGACCCCGTTCAAAAGTTTACATGCACTTGATTCTTAATACTGTGTTGTTACCTGTTGATCCACAGCTGTGTGTGTTTGTGTGTTTTTAGTGATAGTTGTTCATGTTTGTCCTGAACAGTTAAAAAGCCCACCGTTCTTCAGAAAAAAATCTTCAGGTCCCACAAATTCCTTGGTTTTTAAGCATTTTTGTATATTTTAACCTTTTCCAACAATGACTGTATGATTTTGAGGTCCATCTTTTCACACTGAGGACAACCGAGGGACTCATACGCAACTATTACAGAAGGTTGAAATAGTCACTGATGCTCCAGAAGGAAAAATTATGCACCAAGAACTGGGGGTGTAAACTTTTGAACAGAATGAAGATGTGTACATTTTTATTATTTTGCCTAAATATAATATTTTTTTCATTTAGTACTGCCCTTCAGAAGCTACAGAAGACAGTTGCATGTTTCCCAGAAGACAAAATAAGTTAAATTTACCATGATCTTCAAATTTAAAAAGCTTTCACCCCCCAGCTCTTAATGCACTGTTTCCTTCTGATGCATTACAGTGAGCATTTGCATCTTCTGTAATAGTCACATATGAGTCCCTCCGTTGCCCTCACTGTGAAATTATGGATCTTAAAGGTCAGTACTAAATAAAAAATAACATGCATTTTGTATGATCCCTCTTATTTTGGGAAAATAATTAACATTAGGCAGATTCTGCAAGGTGTATGTAAACTTTTGACCTCAACTGTATATTAAAGTTTTCCTGCCCCATCTAACTTCGTATGTGTAGATAACAGTCTTTCGAATGGGCGCTGAGGGACAAGACGACATTGAAATGGCTATCCTCACTGCGTTACTTAAAGGTATCGTGAGTATGCAGACCTTCTGAAATACCACCGATTTGGTTTATGGTTAGAAATGAACTATAATGTGTTTGTTGTAATTCAGGAACAAATGCATCAGCTCCAGATCAGCTGAGCTTGGCTCTGGCTTGGAACAGAGTGGATATAGCACGCAACCAAATTTTTGTGTATGGACACAATCTACCAGTACGTAAAATATGTGCCTTGTTTCCAAAATTATACCCATGAAATAATAAAATTGAGTCCTTTCTTAAAATAAAATGTTTGTTTTCATAGCCTGCGAGCGCCCTCGCTAGTGCCATCTCCACTAGCGCAGCACCATCTCAAGAAAAGCCGAAAGGAGCAACTCAACGAATCAAAGGAAAGCCCAGAGGAAAAAAGGGCAAAGGAGGCAAAGCCAAACCAGAACAACCAGAGGAAACTGACCCCAGAAAGTTAGAATTACTCAACTGGGTAAGACAGTGCAACCCGTCTGCTCCTCATGTCATTCCAACACATTCCAGAACACAAATTTAGATATTTTTGATGAAATCTGAGAGCTTTCTGATCCTGCATAGACAGTAATGAAACTACCATGTTCAAGGCCCAGAAAGGTAGTAAGGACATTGTTAAAATAGTCCATGTGACATCAGTGGTTCAACCTTAATTTTATGAAGTTACGAAAATACTTTTTGTGCGTAAACAAAAATAATGACTTAATTCAACAATTTCTTCTCTTCCATGTCAGTCTTTACATGTGGAAGAGAAGAAACTGTTGAATAAAGTTGTTTGTTTTGTTTGTGTGACAAAATTATTCTCAGAGCTTCTTAACATTACAGTGGAACCACTGATGTCAGATGGACTATTTTAATAATGTCCTTACGACCTTTCAGGGCATTGATTGGTAGTTGCGTTGCTGTCTTTGCAGGGTCATAAAGCTCTCATCAAAAATATCTTAATTTCTGTTCTGAAGATGAATGAAGGTCTCACAGGTTTGGAACAACATGACAGATTTAATTAATGACAGATTTTTCATTTTTGGGTGAACAGTCCCTTTCAGTTTAAGTTTAGCGTTTCAGTACTTAGCTTTTCCTCACAGTTCTGGCTCACTGTCGCCCTCTTCAGGTGAACTCCCTCGAGCAGGCCATGATGGATGCTTTGGTTCTGGACAGGGTGGATTTTGTCAAGCTCCTGCTAGAAAACGGTGTCAACATTCACCATTTTCTAACCATCCCTCGATTAGAGGAGTTATACAACACTGTAAGCACCGTAACCATTATCATTTTGGAGCTTATTGCAAAGGAAGTACAATAGAGCATGAGAGCAATTCATTAATCCGTAGAAAGAAGACAGGCCCTGCTGTCATGTTTTTCAATATTCCTCATAATTCTATTACTTAATCATGCGCAATTTTATAGCATGTTTTATTTTGTGTTTATCAGAAACTTGGTCCTGCCAACACTCTACATATTGTCGTAAGAGATGTTAAAAAGGTAAAGCTGACTTTACTTTTGAATTCTGTTTAATCCAACTTCACTGCTGACTTTGTGCATCACATGCATTTTGTAAAGCTGTAAAAATAAGTTTTATTCTTTGGATTTCAAAGGGCAATCTCCCACCGGATTACCAAATCACATTAATCGACATTGGACTGGTGGTGGAGTACCTGATGGGTGGAGCATATCGCTGTAACTACACAAGGAAAAACTTCCGAGCTCTTTACAACAATCTTTATGGACTAAAGAGGGTAAGATATAGAGGTTACTCAATGTGTTTAGTGTGTACAAATAATGTAATAAGTAATCTAATATCTCTTTATTTCCAGCCTAAAGCCCTAAAGCTGCTTGGAATGGAGGTATGCATCAAATACATATTTGACTAAACATTACATTCTCCGAGAGATTACACAATATCTCTCTTAATATAAATACCCCACTCACCTCATTAGGATGATGAGCCCAGGCCAAAAGGCAAGAAGAAGCAAAAGAAGAAGAAAGAAGAAGAAGAGGACATTGACGTGGATGACCCAGAGGTTAGCCGCTTCCAGTACCCTTTCCATGAGCTGATGGTGTGGGCAGTGCTAATGAAAAGGCAGAAGATGTCTCTGTTCCTGTGGCAGAGGGGCGAGGAGGGTATGGCTAAAGCTCTGGTGGCCTGTAAGCTCCTCAAAGCTATGGCTCACGAGTCATCTCAAAGTGAGATGGTGGACGACATATCCCAGGACCTCGATAACAACTCCAAGTAAGTTAATGCAAAGCCCCTTTCAAGTCAGGTTCACTAATTTGAAAGTCAAAGTGACGTGAAGCCAAATATGGTGTCCTATACTTTAAAATTACACTTCTGGCAATTTTAGGGAGTTTGGAACCTTGGCTTATGAGTTGCTGGATCAGTCCTACAAACATGATGAGCAGCTAGCCATGAAACTGTTGACTTACGAGTTGAAGAACTGGAGTAACTCTACCTGTCTGAAGTTGGCAGTGGCTGCCAAGCACAGAGACTTCATAGCCCACACCTGCAGCCAGATGCTCCTCACTGACATGTGGATGGGCAGCCTGAGGATGGGTAAAAACCCAGGACTGAAGGTGAGGCATTTTCTTTTGACGTTTCCAGGGTTCCTGCAGATCTTAAAAGGACTTGATTTGCCCTTCCACAAATTAAGACATTAAAGGATTAGTTCACTTCCAGAATAAAAATATCCTGATAATTTACTCACCTCCACATCACCCTAAGATGTTCATGTCTTTTTTTCTTCAGTCAAAAAGAAATTACGGTTTTTGAGGAAAACATTTCAGGATATTTCTCCATATAGTGGACTTCAATGAAAGCCAATGGGTGGAAGGTCCAAATTGCAGTTTCACTGCAGCTTCAAAGGTCACGAGTATCCTTTCCAACATGATTGCGTAATGCATGAAGTCATGCATGTGCATTGCAGAGCTAGAGCAAGACACACATTTTTTGTTTTTTAAAGAAAATAAGAGATTGTTTCACTAGATAAGACCCTTATTCCTTGGCTGGGATCATGTAGAGCCCTTTGAAGCTGCATTGAAACTGCAATTTGGACCTTCAACCTGTCGAGTCCACCTGAAGTCCACTATATGGAAAAAAATCCTGGAATGTTTTCCTCAAAAACATTTATTTCTTTTCAACTGAAGAAAAACAGACATAAACATCTTGGATAACATGGGGTTGAGTAAATTATTAGGACATTTTTATTCTGGAAGTGAACTAATCTGTTTAAATGTTCTTAAATTGGATCAGAACGTCAGGAATTTTAAAAGTCATGGCTTTAAATGTTACACGTACTGTTTTCCTGGCTATTTTTGTCTTGTTTTCGAGTACAAATATCTAGAGAATTGGTTGTGAGTTATTTCTTGATTGTGATATGCCATGTTTTTCTGTTTCTGTAAACTCCAGGTGATCCTCAGCCTCATTTTCCCACCTTTTATCCTGCTGTTGGACTTTCGTCTGGGTGATGACATGTCTCATCAAGTCACTGCAAATAGTGAGGACAGAAAGACCAAGGATGATGAAAAGTCTGGCCGGGTAAAAATTGCACCACTCTTTCTATTTAAACAAACCTCTCCTTTATTAGATCAGTGTAGCGTACATAAGTGAAAGCTCCTGGCCCAACATAATATGAGCTTAATACATCAGTAAACACAAGTCTTGCGTGACACATCCACACATGATGTAGATAAAAAGTGGAAGGATTAAATAATAGAAAGTGTATGTAGTTTGTGGTTACTCTATTCTTTTACAGTCTATCAAAACCTCAGTATTTTTGGTTAGTCCTGTGGGGAGAAAACAGTCAGGGAACTCTAGCGCAGACATTAATGCCACATCAAACAGCTTCTTAATCTCATGTTTGGTCTGGTTAAAACAAATCCAGGATGATTTAGTGATTTAGATTTTAGAGAGGATGCTGTTTCTATGAATTCTGCTTGCTGTGAAACTACCTCATGTGCTGCTAGGATGCCAATGCAGATGCAGCTTCTAAGAAAGGAGATGAGGAGGATAGTAATAAGAAAATGAGACGGATTCCTATTGGAACGAAGATCTATGAGTTCTACAATGCCCCTTTCACCAAATTTTGGTTCAATACTGTGAGTAAAAAAATTCATCTATCCTTCCATTTTCCAAACTGTTTGTCTTATTTAGGGTCATCTATCCCAGCATCTAGGGCCATTTGCAGGGAAATACCCTGAAAAGAAAATACATAAAACTACACTGAAATTTAAAATCGGTTTTCATTGGACAGATCTCGTACCTTGGCTATCTCATGCTGTACAATTATGTAGTACTGGTGAAGATGGAGCGGTGGCCATCTATACAAGAGTGGTTTGTCATTTCATACATCATCACTTTGGGATTGGAAAAAGTCAGACAGGTAAACTCACAGCTGCAGCCACATCTCTAGAAATCAATGCAAAAACAGTGAAATCAACCCAAACCCAAATGGCAAAGAATCAGCTTGTAGCCTGTGTCTGGTACTGTCTCTTCCAGATCTTGATGTCAGAACCAGGCAAGCTCAGGCAAAAGATAAACGTGTGGTTAGAAGAGTACTGGAATATCACAGACCTGGCGGCCATCTCTACCTTCTTGCTCGGGCTACTGCTTAGACTTCAAAGCGAACCCTACATGGGCTATGGCCGTGTGATCTACTGCGTGGACATTATCTTCTGGTATATCCGTGTACTGGACATATTTGGAGTCAACAAGTACCTAGGACCCTATGTCATGATGATAGGGAAAATGGTAATGTATGCTTTTACACCTTGTACACTTGATTGGCAGCTATATGTTCCTTTTGACTAAAACAGCTGCCACCTGTCTTGCAGATGATTGACATGCTGTACTTTGTGGTGATCATGTTGGTGGTCTTGATGAGTTTCGGCGTGGCACGGCAGGCTATTCTTCACCCAGACGAGGAGCCCACATGGCGCTTGGCCCGCAACATCTTCTACATGCCTTACTGGATGATCTATGGAGAGGTGTTTGCAGATTCGATAGACCGTAAGACTAGAATTCATAGTAAGATTTTGTTTCCTGCCTCCAGGGTAGATAGACAGCATTTAACAGTCTGATCCACCTTTCTAACTCCTCACTAATATCTCCATCACCTATGTGATCCTGCTGTTTGTTGCAGTTTCCCCTAAACTCAGTCCTGGAGGACTGGTGTCCTGCAGAGTTTAGCTTCAACTTGTCTCAACACACCTGCCTGAAAGCTTCTGGCATGCCTAGTAAGACTTTGATTAGCTAGTTCAGGTGTGTTTTATTAGGGTTGGAGCCAAACTCTGCTGGACGCCAGCCCTCCAGGACCGAGTTTGGAGACCCCTGCCTTATAACATAATGTCTAGTGCAGGGTTCACCAAACTCAGTCCTGGAGGGCTGAGGTCCTGTACAGTTTAGATCCAACTTGCCGCAACACACCTGCCTGGAAGTTTCAAGTATACCTAGTGAGACCTTGATTAGCTTGTTCAGGTGTGTTTGATTGGGGTTGGACACCAGCCCTCCAGGATCTAGTCTGGTGACCCCTGATCTAGCGCCTTTCTTGCTGTGTTAGGAACCTTTGAGTATCAGTCTTGCAACTTTCAAACTTGGAGACAGAAATTTGTCAAATTGTGGTCAGTATTTCAGGCTGTATGCCATAAACGTCGCAGCAGATTCTAGCTGATTATCCTGCCTGTCTTGTGATTAAGATGTTGGATTTGATTAATTCTTGTTTTGCACTTTGTTCTTGTTTCTTTTTTCCACTTGCACTAACTGACTGTTCGTGTCTATTCTGCCCTTCTGGAATGTGCTCAAGTTTACGCAATGGAAATAAATCGTAAGCAAAACTATAAACATTTGACACAATGATAAACACTGTTTTCATGAAGAATAACCCTACTTATGGTATAATGGCATTCGAATTGTTGTGAATGCGGAACAGAATGATTGCTGGTACTATAATGTAACAAGAAAGCTATTTTTAAACAGCCCCCTGTGGAGAAAATTTATATGACGAGGATGGCAAAAAGCTTCCACCCTGCATTCCAGGAGCCTGGCTGACTCCGGCTATCATGGCCTGTTATTTGTTAGTGGCCAACATCCTGCTTGTGAACTTGCTCATTGCTGTCTTCAAGTAAGAATGCTACCATTACATGGTTTTGATGACCTATTTCACAAATAGTTTAGGACTCGTTGCAAAAAATAATGTCTTTATTGGTGTATAACTAGTAACAGTGGTGTTGATTTGCTACTTGCTATGTGTTTCCTCCCAATAAAGCAACACGTTCTTTGAGGTTAAGTCCATCTCCAACCAAGTGTGGAAATTTCAGAGATATCAGCTCATCATGACCTTCCATGACAGGCCTGTGCTACCTCCACCAATGATTATTTTTAGCCACCTCTACATCCTTTTCCGAAAACTCTGCTGCCGCTGTAGCAAGAAAAAGGAGGGAGAACTGGATGAAAAGGATAAAGGATTAAGTGAGTTTCAAAAAATAACTAGACCAGGGGTGTCCAAACTCAGTCCTAGAAGGCCTCTGTCCTGCAGAGTTTAGCTCCAACCCCAATTAAACACAACTGAACCAGCTAACCAGCTAGTCTTACTAGGCATACTAGAAACTTCCAGACAGGTGTGTTGAGCAAAGTTGGAGCTAAACTCTGCAGGACAGAGTTTGGACACCCCTAGATCAAATTTTAAAGGATCAAGATGCAAGTGCCCAAGTGAGTTATAAACCCAAATCGAACAAGAAGTAAATATTTATTTGTATTCTCTGTCTTTCCTTCATAAAGAGCTTATTCTTACCCCGGATGAGTTGAAGATGCTGTATGAGTTTGAGGAGCAATGTGTGGAGGAATATTTCAGGGAGAAAGAAGATGAGCAACAGTCCTCAAATGATGAGCGTATCAGGGTTACAAATGAAAGGTAATTTCAGAACTGTAATATAGGAAAATCTCTGAAATCCCAGTTTGCAAACTGTGAACATGACATTTATGTACACATTGTAACCTTCTTGTTCCTTCTCAGGGTGGAGAACATGTCCATGCGCCTTGAGGAGGTGAATGAGAGGGAGAACACTATGAAGGCCTCCCTTCAGACAGTCGACCTTCGTTTGTCCCAGCTAGAAGAAATTAATGGCCGAATGGTGAATGCCTTGGAAAGACTAGTGGGAATCGACCACTCTGAATTGACCCGGACACGCTCATCTGCCTCTTCCATTTGTGACCCTTCTTCTCTTCAACGTCACAGTAGTATCAACAGTGCTGATGGGTATAGCCTGTACCGCTATTACCTGGGTGTTGATGACCGTCCACCTGAGGAGAAAGAGGCAGATCTGAGTAAAACGATAAACCCTAAAAACCTCAACACAAAGGAATATGGCCAGAACCTAGAGGTAGATATTCCAGGGGCAAAAAGACACCTTAGCTCATGTGTGGACATCCGAATCTTCCCTTGTGATAAGGGAGTTGAGGTTGACGGGACAAAGCCAGAATCACCAAAATCTACAGCTCCCGACAACCAGACTTCTTCGGATAGAGCCACACTGAAAGAAGCCTTGATGATGGAGAGAGTAAAACTTCAGGCAACTACCTCCTACCCTCTAGAAAAGGTAAAAGCTTTCAAATACTATCCCAGAGAAATACAAAGCACATCCCCATCCACTGTACGAAGGTGCTGGAGCACAATCTCATTTGATCAAGGAAGTGGAAGGGAAGAAAATCAAGAAGGAGAAGCACTGGATGGGTCTCCAGCTACAAGACGTTGGAGTGCTGGCTATGAGTATAAAGTACACCCTAGTCTTTTTGGTCAGGCGCCAAAGGTATCAATGGTAAGACCCTTGGTAGACCAGATTGACCAGTTCAGCAACAGTTTCAAGGTAGAGCAACATTCTGACCAGCCTGAGCAACAGATGGTGATAGTTTCTTCTAGACACAGTAAAGAGGAGATGGGAATGCAAGATGGGGAGAAGACACTGGACAGTTCAGGAGAATCAGTGAATCACGAAAGTGCTCAGTCGGTAACTGAAGATGGGATAAGAAACTCAGCGGGTGCGACCAGTAGACAGGCATCGCTAGATGTAGATCATGTAAAACGAGAAGAAGGAAGTAACGATGTGAACAAATGCGTGAACGATATTGAGCAGGTGGTGACAAAGGAACCAGATAATCCTGAAGGAAAGGAGGAAAGTTCAGAGAACCAAGACGGACAGCAAACAGACGAGATACCAACAGGTATAGGTCCCTTTGATTCTGAAGTCCAAGCTGATGGTAGCCATCTGCTTCTGCCAGAAGACACAATGTTCCTCCCTGGGAGATCCAAAAGCTGGTCCACAAAACCTTGCAAGACCTTAGAAAACAGTCTGAAAAGAGCCCACGGATCAAGCAGCGAAAGAGACCTTGCTGGAACATTTGGAGACGCTCCTGAGGATCCAAGTAAACCAGCACAAAAGACAACAGAGGATGTGCCATCAAACGAACCATAACAAGACACTCTAGAGGGAGTCTAATAAGAAGATAAATTCACTAGACAAGAATGACACACAATGAATTCTGCATATCCACCTGTAATGCTATATACCTATGTTAACAGTATGTACTCATGTGTCATGCTCAAGTTAACTGAGTAGCAAATTTTTTAATCCATAGTATCAACTGTCCATTATTTGTGTGCTTGCACTTCAATCATTATATTTATTTAAGGTACAAAATGCATTATGTATCCGTGCTAACTGCTCTAGTCTTCATCATGCCATTTATGTGTTACAATTTAGATTGTTTTTGATTGGTAAAATGACAATACAATGACAATTTATGGGCTAAAAAGTAAGGCTATGCAAACTGAACTAGTCAGTGGACAAAATGAGTCTACCTCAATGTAAAATGTTTGAAGTTAGTATGTTGTACAAGTGGTGCATTCTGTGTATTGTTGGGATAAGACTGTGTAATAGCACCATCTGCTGTTCTGGATGATGAATTGCTGGAAAAGAAGACAAACTTTAGCCAAGGACAAAAAAAAAATAAGCTGAAAACTATGAAGATATGTTTATACAGTATTTACTTTGGTTATATGTAGTATAAAAGTCTACAATTAATAAAACCACACTTCAAATTCTTGTTCACATTTTCTTTGTTAAGGTTTTAACACGATTAAATCAGCACATTGTAGCTTTTTAGGTAGCAGGTCGCATAAAGAGTCCAATAACACCAAGTTTTCTCTTAGAAATTCAGTCATACAGTCACAAATATGAAAGAAAATACATGCATAACAATGGTCCCATCTGAATATCAGTGGTCATGATATATGCTACATTTGTTGAAGAGAATTGATGATCCCAAAAACATTATTTCAAACTAGGTGGTATCCAGATTCAAACAGTCCAACTCAGATTAATGGATACAGTTCCAAGGCATTAAGGTCCCCAGTATCAGCACAAGTAGTCGGAAGAGAGAATTCCCAAATGGGGACGTTTTATTGCTGTAATCTGTACTACTCCTTCTGACACAACTGTTAGTGCAGTTTGAATAGGATGCACACAGTTGAAAACAAAAGTTCTTATCAAACCAGTTGCATTCACCCTGCATCCTTTGAGTAAAACAACTACACAAAATGACAGTACAGCAGGAAAAACACTTTTTGGCAACTGTATGTTTCTTTTAAGAGCCTATGGTGAAAAAAAATGTAAACTGGATGATTTTGATAAAAAAAAATGAACAAGAAATACCAAGTTGGAATACAAAGAAGCTCAGTTTCTGTTAATGAGTTTTCATAAACATGCATTAGTGGCTTTCTTGTTTAGCGAAATACAAAACATACTGTAGCATTGACACAAGGACGTCTATACTTGCTGTCACATGGCAAAGCAGCCTGTTTTCAAACTGAAGCATGAATTTAAATGCTAATTAAATAGTTAATGATCATTTTCATATTCAAAAAAGTCACAAAATTTTCACAAATCAGTGCTAGACTGAATTTTGAATATAAATCCTATATTTTATCACCCTAAGGCTAAGGATCTATCTTACAACACAGGCACAATTTCTCTTTAATTCTTTAAAACTGATGTTTCTCAGGTTTGGCTGCGTCAGACACACATACTTCCTAATGGGTGACTGTGATTTTGTCAAGTAAGTTGTGTTCCCTTTGATACCTGACCTGACGATGTTCCTTCACCCATCATGCACTGCAGATGGATTGATGTCTGTCTGTGCTATACATGGACATGTGCCTGTGAGGAGAGCTCATTGAAAACACATATAAAGTGCTTTTAATCCACCGACATTCTAAAAATTGCATTTTCTCTATTAAATTTTTTAAACCAGTGCAACACAGTGTATATGCTGTAAAAAGACACCCAGGAACACATTACAACAAAACAGACTCACTGACTAATTCAGAAATACTGTACATGATACATTTAAGCCTTCAGCAGCAAATGTTTTAAGACAGCGTGTGCTGTGTCCATAAAGCATATTTTACAAAAACATTTCAAAACAAAACCATTCATATTTGATCCATTATCTTTTGACACAATCATCACGATTATCACCACACAACAAAGGAAACATTTCCTATTGTGACTCTACCACCGACTAAATCGTCCAAAGCTGAATCATTCCTCTATCCCATCTTGACTTTAAGGGCTTGGAAACACGAACCTTCATCCGTTCTTGAGCCTGATAGTCCAGCTCTTTGCAGGGGCTCATGTGATATGTTATACCAGCAGAGCATTTCTGGCTGCCGCAAAGACACAGCGAGTGAACGTACTGCATCCACTTGACGTAAAAGAGTTACAGCAGAGCGCACTTGAAGATGCTGTGCTTTTTGGAGCGCTTCTCTGAAATCTTCACCGGCCCTCCACTATCTGCTTGACCACCGTCATTCTAGTCAACAGAAAAATAGAAACATTTTAATTTTGCTTTGTTATGATTTGTGTACACAAAAAGCGAAGCGAATATTCATTCAATCAACACTTTATCGCTTTAAATTACTGGTGGGATGTTTTTCGTGTCACTCGTGCAAATAAAAACATTGCGTAATGCTCTCCTCCATTCTAATACAACCAAATGTGTCAGTAAGCTCTTTAGTGATTGGCTTGCATGATAACTAATGGTGTAATGATACACATATTCGTATTGAACTGGGCGGTACAAGGCTTTCGGTTCGATACGCATTACAAACAGAACAATTCGTTGGACTAATCCTATTACATTTGGAAAATAAAAAAAACACTGAAGTGTGTAAAATTTAGGGTGTGTTTACACTTGTAGTTTGGTGTGTTTGGTTCATTTGGTCTAGGCCAAAAAGGAAAAAGATACATTTGGTCCTGGTCCGCTTAGTGTTCACATTGGCATTTTTGACAGAGAACCTAAAGATACAGAACCTAAAGGCATAGTGATACGTTCACAATCTGATTGGTCCAGTTGAATGATGTGTATTTCATGACTGAGCTCATCGAACACTCCAAACTAAAGGAAAAGATGTGTTTGACTTAATGAGCGATGCAGGTGTTTGACATCAAAAACCCATTCACTAGTCAGTCTGTTCAGCGCCGCTTTAAGCCGAATACACCTAATGCCATCTGCAGAACTAAGTGCGCTCATTGTTGCATGTTTATGATTTTATTTTCACCACCTGTGAACTCACAAAGAGCTCTTAAAAGGCACTTTAGCTCATCGTTGCTGCACATTTGCCCTCTGTTCATTTTGTTTTGGATACACCGCTTGCTCCCTTTGTGAAATCATGTCGCATAGCATCACATCTTGTCATTACTTCCTGTTTTTGGATCGTTTATAAGTATTCGTTCCGTGTTGCGTTCATACTTCATTCGAACTGCACCAGAGTTTGTTTGGAAGCGGACTGAGCTTGTTTGGTGCGCACCAGGGTTCGGATGGCAGCGTTCACTTTTACTCAAACAAACCGCACTGACAGATCAACCGCACCAGACTTAATTTTAATTGAACCAAACATGACAAGTGTGAACACACTCATAATGTTCTCAGGGTGACTGTGCTCAACAAGGCAGCCTAAATGAAGTAACAGGCAAAGTGATGTCTGCCCATTCCCTGTTAAAAATCATGTTCTGGGGGATAAAATACACATTTTTTTGTCAGGGTTCCCCTGGTAAATTCACATTTCAGGGGCTAAATATGATGTTATGATGTCATCAAAAACTACCCGCGGCAACAGTGTACAACTAGCCCAATTCCACGGGAAAACCGCGGACTTGGCAACACTGGTTGTGATGGTGAGGTAGTTGGTTTGAGTTTTCCTTCTTTTCCTCACTTTTATTGATATTAATTGAACTGACAACAACAAAACAATAAGACAAACTCACTTATATTAAAAATAGAACATTTAATTTATTAACAAAATGAAAACAAATACGCCATGCTATAGGCCTAATATAAAATAACAAGTAACACTCCCAAAATCATCTTAGATAAATGGCAAAAGCCCTTCCAAAATATTTTTATTAACTAAAGTATTTTAAAAACGGGCGCTTTTGTATTTAGTTTTGAAAATAAATCTTTCCTTTTAATAAATACAAAAAATTTAAAAATCAAGGAAAGGCATTTCTTTCTTGTTGCTGTAACGAAAACGTACCGAATCATTACACCACTGTGTCGTATCGAACTGAACCATGAATTTTGTGAACCGCCACACCCCTAATGA
The DNA here is from genome assembly GCF_022985175.1 of Labeo rohita. NCBI lineage: Eukaryota > Metazoa > Chordata > Actinopteri > Cypriniformes > Cyprinidae > Labeo > Labeo rohita. The sequence continues at coordinate 9,884,339 of NC_066893.1, forward strand.
TAATGCGTCATGCAGATTTTCCGATTCAGTTTAAAATTTTCAACTTGCGTTAAAGGCACAGTTGAGACGTATATCGCATATTTGCGGCAATCATGTGGCCCATTTGGTCATTTGTGTCGCCTGGCACGAATTTTGTCTTTGCATTGACAGAGTGTAATCTACTTGCGTGAGTGACTGAATTCTCTTTTGGTGTGCACAATTTTGTTTACTTATAATTCCTTTACAAAAAAGCCTTCAAAAAACACTCACCATTTTCCTGTTAAGTCGAGCCATAATGTCTCTGGCAAGGGTGAAAAAGGCCTCTTCGACATTTATGCTGGTTTTGGCACTTGTTTCCAAAAACTTGATCCCATAATCAATTGCCAACTGGATAAAAAGTCAAAAATGACAAAACAGTTATTAACAATAAAACAAACAAATGAATATCTAATTCAAAATAATATACCTATAATAAAAAGGTAGTGTTACATGAATGACATTTAAAAATATTTTTTTCGTTTTGTTTTATTCTTTTTATTTTAATGGATTTATATTATTCATTTTAAATTATTTTTTATTTTCCCTGCTGAAAAAACAGCTAAAACCAGCCTAAGCTGGATGACTGGTCTTAGCTGGTTTAAGATGGAAGTGGCTAGGTCAGCTCATCTCCCAGCCTGACCAGCTAAGGAAGTGGTCAAAACCCCTCTAAAACCAGCCTGCTGAAAAGCTATGACCAGCTAAGACCAGGCTGGATGACCAGCTAAAACCAGCCGACCAACTTAGGCTGGTTTTAGCTGTTTTTTTCAGCAGGGTTAATGAAAAACTATAAGCTTGTAAGATGCGAGTGGCCTCACTTTCTCTCCTCTCTCTTTGGACACCTGTCTCCTGTCGTTCATGTCACATTTGTTTCCGAGGATCATCTTCTCTACATCAGATGACGCATGCTGAAATGAGTAATTACGTATTAGTTCAGTAGTTCAGCAGTTCTAGAAGTTGCAGTTAAAAGAACTTAAATTCTCTAACAAATGTATCAAATAAACAATATAATGTATCTGATACAAATTTATAGAGAGGGTAACAAGCATATTATACAATGGCCCCCTAATAGGATTGGACGAGAAGCATATTGACCAATCAGAAACCAGGACTGAATATGTTTTATAATCTAAATTAAAATACTACACAAATCTATATGATCCTGGACCACAAAACCAGTCATAAAGGACAGTTTTTAAAACTGAGATTTATACATAATCTGAAAGCTGAATAAATAAGCTTTCCATTGATGTATGTTGAGATACAACTATTTGAAAATCTGGAATCTAAGGGTGCAAAAAAAACAAAATATTGAGAAAATCGCCTTTAAAGTTGTCTAAATTAAGTTCTTAGCAATGCATATTACTAAGCAAAAATTACATTTTGATATATGTACAGTAGGAAATTACAAAATATCTTCATGGAACATGATCTTTACTTAATATCCTTATGATTTTTGGCATAAAAAAAAATATATTTTGACCCATACAATGTATTGTTGGCTACTGCTACAAATATCCCTGTGCTACTTATGACTGGTTTTGTGGTCCAGGGTCAAATATGTGAACATATTCCTTCTCAGTGTTACCTCCTCAATGTTGCGTATCCAGTTTTTAATGTTTTCAAATGACTTTTCGCTGGTGATGTCATATACCAACATAATCCCCTAAAAAACAAAGCAAGCAGAAATATAAAACATCCATCTACAGCGAACAACACTTTCACATTTACATGAGTAGAAGGCAGTGGTGTCTCACCATAGCACCTCTGTAGTACGCCGTGGTGATCGTCCTAAATCTTTCCTGTCCTGCTGTGTCCCTGTAAAACAACAAGACAGTCACACGCAAATAGTATATGCATCCTCACCTTGCTCCTTCCTTCCTCTGTCACCCCACTCAACCTCAACACTTCACATTCATTTACAGTGAATCCCACCCTGCTCTTTGCCACTTTTTAATATAAACATCCTGTGGAGTGCACAGATAGAGGGAGAGGTACGGATGTACAGCCTGTCCATGACACTACTGTCTGCACGTCTCATCCTTCATTAGTCATTTAACTGGACAGGGTGGGCGAGCATCATGACTGTTAACAGGAAGACTAGCCACAGTCTGTGACATAATTTCCTTCTTACACATCAGTCTTTACAGATGAACGATCAAGGACTATTACAAGCTAGCCACATACTATATTAGCAGGTTAGTCAGTGTAGTGTAGTGCGTATATGTAGGCTATCAGGCTAATCAGTTAAAGTATGGTAAGCTTTGGCTATATGACGTGTACATTAACATCTGCAAGATGTATTTTTAGAGTGTCTGCTCATCTGCAATATGTCAATACTGCCATACTGATAGGACGTTTCCTATCAGATGTCAAATAGATGTCTATTAGATGTCTTTAAGTTGTTTATGATTTAGGATGTATTTAAAACTGACATATTACAGACATCTGTTAGACGTTTGTACACAGCAGATGCTTTCCAGATCAAGTGATCTTTTAACAGATATCTTGCAGGCGTACGTGTGCTATCTGGGATAGCTTCAAAGCTAACTGTTTACAACCCTAATAGCACACATACATCACGGAGATGTCTATTTGACATCTGCATTTACATCTGGAAGACGTATTTTTTAGAGTGTTTGCTCATCTGCAATATATCAATAGGACGTTTCCTTTTAGATGTAAAATAGACGTCTATTAGATGACTTTAAGATGTTTATGATTTAGAATGTATGTAAAACTGACATCTTACAGACGTCTGTTTGTATACGGAACATTGCTTTCCAGATCAAGTTATCTTTAATAGGCACCTTGCACTTTCAGGGAAGTAACAAAACTCTGATAAAGTTAAGGTCAAAAGTTTACATACAAAATAAGAGGAATCATACAAAATTCGTTTTACTTTTACACAAGAGAAAATAACAGTTGAATTTATAAAAATGACCCCGTTCAAAAGTTTACATACACTTGATTCTTAATACTGTGTTGTTACCTGAATGATCCACAGCTGCATTTTTTTGTTCAGTGATAGTTGTACACAAGTCCTTTGTTTGTCCTGAACAGTTAAACTGCCTGCTGTTCTTCAGAAAAATGCTTCAGGTCCCATTTTTGTGTATTTGAACCCTTTCCAACAATTACTGTATGATTTTGAAATCCATTTTTTCACACTGAGGACAACTGAGGGACTCGTATAAAACTATTATAGAAGGTTTCAAATGCTCACTGATGCTTCGGAAGGAAAAACTATGTATTAAGAGCCGGGGGTGAAAACTTTTGAACAGAATGAAGATGTGTACATTTTTTTCTTATTTTGCCTAAGTATTATATTATTTTCATTTAGTACTGCCCTTTAGAAGCTGCAGAGGATACTTACATGTTTCCCAGAAGACAAAATAAGTTAAATTTACCCTGATCCTCAAATACAAAAAGTTTAATGCATCTTAATGCAGCGTTTTTCCTTCTGGAGCATCAGTGAGTGTTTGAACCTTCTGTAATACTTGCGTTTGAGTCCCTCAGTTGTCCTCAGTGTGAAAAGATGAATCTCAAAATCATACAGTCATTGTTGGAAAGGGTTTAAATATGCAAAAGGCTTAAAAACCAAAGAATCTGTGGGACATGAAGAACATTGGGCAGTTTAACTGTTCAGGACAAACAAGTGTCTCATGACCAACTATCACTAAACAAAAAAACAAAGCTGTGGGTAATTCAGGTAACAAGACAGTATTAAAAATCAAGTGTGTGTAAACTTTTTAACAGGGCCATTTTTAAAAATTCAACTATTATTTTCTCTTGTGGACTATATGTAAACATCTTTTATGTGAAATATCTTACTTGTTTCAGTACTAAATAAAAAATAACATACAAATAATTTTATATGACCCCTCTTATTTTGGTAAAATAATTACCATTTTGCAGATTCCGCAAGGGGTATGTAAACTTTTGACCTCAATAGTAAGTGCAAAAAATTCCTGTTCTCTATATAAGTCTTTTTAAGATGCGAATAACACACCAACAGTTTACACAGCTTTAAATATCTCTGTACACGAAGTGTAAATGATGATACAGCGGGGTGTATATAAAACAGGTTTTAGCACTGCATATTCATGATGAACAAACAGCTCACCATATCTGCAGCTTGATTTTCTTCCCATTTAGCTCGATAGTTCTGATTTTGAAATCGATTCCTGGCAACAGAGAAAAAGAGACACATCGTCAGATCTTCCACAACTGGCACCACATGGAATCAATGGTACAATCAATGTTGCACTGCAGTGGTGAAGATATAATGAGTTGTTTCCAGTTCCTGGGGTTAAACTGCTCCTTTTGCCCTGCTGGTTAGTGGAAAATGGCTTGTATTCCAGGTTGCCTCACAAAAGTTTTGTGTACTACACAACAATAAACTCAACATTTTAGGTTGTTCTCTGTATATATGAGATCTTAAGCCTACTGAATGTACAGTGTTTTCACAACGCGTCATCAATCATCCATATTGGCACCAAGGAATGTCAACAATGCCACCATACTGAATGAAACTTGCATATTTAGCAGATTTTTGCTGCTGAAAATGGCCAATTATTGTCATGTTTTGGGCTGGTCGGACCAGAAAAAAAACATCTGGACTACCATAGACTCCCAAACGTTATAACAAATCAAGGAGAAGAGTGCAAAAAACTGCGTGCCATTTGTGGTTGGCCAAACTGCCAGAAATTCCAGGGCAAGAATCTTGACAACATTCGTGTTTGTTCTAACCACTACTGGTCAGGTAGATGAAATATAAGGGAATACCTTAATTAATACTGCTCGTACATATCTTTACCACCTATTAACTTTAGTTTGTCAAAGTATTGCACCCTTTCCTGCTTATTAGTCCTTCTCTATATGATTTAGCAGCTTCCACACTTTTTTACACTTTTTGGTTTCCAATCATCAAATGAATCAAGATGGATGATTCAAAGATTATTTATGGCACAACATATGGCATTCAGTAGACATTTAAAGAATCAGTAAGATAGTCTTACACTCAATACAACTAGTCAAATGAGTGGCCCTGTAGTGTGGTTTTCCTGTGGAAAAATGTCTAATGCTACAACAATATAGTGGTTGAAGATCTGGGCTGGTAAACAAAAGGTTTATACTGAGAAAAACATTAAGTCTTGTCTTACTATTACAGCTACAATGAGGAACATAATTTATCAAGAGGTTTAGTTAAGCAACATCACAACCCCGAGAGAAACACACACAGGAAGTAGAGGTGGGACGCTTAGAGAAGTGTGGGGAAGTATGCAAAGTGGCCACAACTGGGGTCATGGACGTCCTGGCACAAGAAAGCAGATGCCAGTCAAATGCTCGGCTGCATTGGCGGAAGAATTCAGAGATGGGCTGAGTGAATATCACGAGAGCATGATGGGGATTCAAACAGTACAGCCCTCTGTTCGCGGTCAAGTCTACTATGAACCCGCACAAAGAAAACCATACTTTCCTCAGAACCCCGTACTGATGTTGTCACCAAAATATTGTTTATGCAGACTGAACATGACGACTTCTAACATCCCAACATCCAACGGCTGTTTTTTACCAGAGGTTGTTACAGAAAAATGGGCTGCAAATACAACTAAAGTCTGAAAGAAAGTCAAGGCTCAGAGACCCCATTGCAAGACAGCATCGCAAACAAAAGCCGAGGGGGCGGTGACGTTTTAATCAGATGGAAAAACTGACAAAGGAAATGACTAAACTCTCTGTGCAGGCAGACGAAAGACAACTGTGCAACGTTCACTCACACACACACTGCAAAATAATGTTATTATGCAGTGTTTTGTCCATAAATCCTTAGAGAAAGACAAATGTACTTAGATATTTAGATATGTAGATATTTGAGGTATTAAAAAATGTAATTTAGCATTTTCGTTATATATGTTATATTTATATATAAATCAATATAAATAGATGTTATATAAAAAGATCATATACACTCTTAAAACAAAAGTTCTTTATCGCCATCCAGAAGAAAAGGTTCTTTTAAGAACTGAAAAACCAATTTTTTAATTTTTTTTTTTTTAAATACTAATTTTGTTTGTTTGTTCATGCTGACAGAAAAAATACAGAAATCTTTTGGGAAAAAAAGGAAATAAAAAGGCAACGCTGCATATCGATACTAGTTTATCACAAGTTATCTGCATCATGAAGCAGCATGTTTCTTCTTTCTCACTGTCAGAGAATAATGACTCTCATTACATGGAAAACAGCCATGAATGCTACAACCTGAATGCTACAACAAATGATCTAACAGCAACAAACTGAGTGGCTTGAGACCATTAGCATGAATATAAATTGCATATAACTCAATACACTGTTTATGTTTCCCTTGTGTAGACTCCTGTATGAACTTGTAAGGCCATTAGTGAGTGGGTTTGACAGGTTAAAAGTAGATACAGCTCTAGTCAGCAACATATGACTCTCACACCTTCACAGAGCCGACAGCATTGTTTCCAGAATATCTATAACAGTGTATCCGTATATATAAACAGATATAAATATAATCTGTCTATATATGCTAAAATATATGTATGTTAAAATAAATGATCTATATATGATACAAGTTTTTTTTATATTAATACTTAATTTAGATACAAATTTAAATAAAATAAATAAATAATATATATATATATATATATATATATATATACACACACACAGGCTGAACAGCAGTATGTACTCAAAGGCCTATGCATTTCTAAAAAAATATCCAGATGTTGTAATGTTACACATAATCACATGATTGATTAAAATAAACCCACAGGTGCTTTTTAAACCTACTTTGTCAATACTAATGCCACTAGAAACGTAACTATTGCAGCTTTACTGTATCTGACCACTATTGTCCTGCATATAACGGGACCCCGTCCAATACCTTCTACCCAGATAACCGGTGAACTGACCGATAGTGGAGATGAAGGTGGTGTTAAACGCGTCCTCGCTGAATCTGAACAGCAGACATGTCTTTCCCACTCCGCTGTCTCCTATTAGCAAGAGTTTGAAAAGGTAATCGTAAGTCTTCGCCATTTACCAAGCCGGTATTTCCCTTATGAATGACAGTGCACACAGTTTCCCTTGTTCATGGCATTGACACAAAAATCATACGGTGTCGAGCGAGGGCGGAGCCTCGTGGGGTGACGTCAGCGCTATGCCTGCTGCGTGATTGGTCAGTGTAGTTTCTAGGAGGACAGTGATACGGAACCCCCCTAGATACATTACGCGTGGTTTTTATCAAGAAAGTACCGCATATATGCAAGGTTTTAAAGTCTTTGGACATTAAGTTTTTTTATTTACTATTTTATTGCTTTTCTTTTATTCGTTTGATCTTTATTCAGTGTCTTCATTTTGTGATATACACTACCAGTAAAAAGTTTTTGAACAGCAAAATTTATTTATTTATTTTTATTTTATTTATTTATTTATTTTTTTTAAAGAAGTCTCTTCTGCTCACCAAGCCTGCATTTCTTTGATCCAAGGTAGAGCAAAAACTGTAAAATTTGTAAATATTTTTTACTATTTAAAATAACTGTTTTCTATTTGAATATATTTTAAAATGTTATTTCTGTGATTTCAAAGCTGATTTTTAGCATCATTACTCCAATATTAGAAATTCTAATATTCTGATTTGCTGCTCAAAAAAAAAAAAAAAAAAAAAAAAAATTATATATATATATATATATATATATATATATATATATGTTGTTGTTGTTGTAAACAGCTGATTAGTATTAGGTTTCTTTGGTAAACAGAAAGTTTAGAAGAACAGCATTTATATAAAATCAATCAAAACATTAAAATGTCTTTATTATCACTTTTGATCAATTTAAAGCATCTTTGCTAAATAAAAGTATTAAATTCTATAATTTCTATAATGTTACAAAAGCTTTTTTTCACAATTAAATGCTGTTCTTTGAATCTTTCTATTCATAAAAGAATCATGAAAAAAATTCACTTAACTGTTTTAACTATTTATAATAATAATAATAATAATAATAAAATGTTTCTGGAACAGCAAATCAGCATATCAGAATGATTTCTGAAGGACCATGTGACACTGAAGACTGTAATCAAGTAATGATGCTCAAAATACAGCTTTGATCACAGGAATAAATGGCATTTTAAAATATATTCTAACACAAAGCAGTTATTTTAAATAGTAAAAATATTACTTTTTTGCTGTATGTTTGATCAAATAAATGCAGGCTTGGTGAGCAGAAGAAACTTCTTGGTAGTGTATTTGTGTGCTGGCATACAAGACTGATTAATACCAATAAGACTTGCTCTAAAATTATGATATAGCAATTACATTCCCAAATACAGCTAATAACAAAGTTTCACTTAAAAATAACATATAAATCAATAATAATAAATACAACTGAACTTCATTCTCGTTCATTTATAGAAACTGTATCCAAATGGATCATTTGCTTATCTATTTGATTAAAGGCAGTTCTTGCATTGCCTATCCAGTAGTGAAAACTATTGTATAGTGGTGCTGCCATTGAACAACCACTAGTGGGCGCAGTCACAACAGCTGCCATTTGAGATTAAATAATAATGCAGCTACTCAAAGTTTGCAATTCGGTCAAATTATAATAAATAATAACAGAAATAATTAAAATGAACAAGTAAATGTATCCAGCAGGGACGGGAGCATCTCTCTAGCTTGAGCTCTGAGAATTATCATTAAGGTTGCCAGTACGGGAAATATTAATCTTAAGCGTTTACTTGTTTTTGATTTATTTTATTACAGTTTGTAATTATACAACAACATATTATTGTTATTATTGTTATTATTATTATGTAACTATATATAGACAGTCTATATGCATATTGAGTAGAGCTGATGTCAATCAATGTTCTTTGTTGAGATCTGAGGTGAAGCAGCCACAGCATTTCACGAACACGCTATCAGTTAGTGTTATCCAGCTGATGTAATGTTCAGAAACCCCCCTGTAAATTTGACAGGTTTTATAAGGTCTAATGTATAAAGGCGTGTTTTATTGTGGAGCATGCCTGGGCATGTCTCTTCAGATTTCCTTTATGAAGCTGCGCGTGGCAACCCAGCAGTTACCCGAGAGGTTCGAAGAAAGCAGCAGCAGACCCACGAATGCGTATAACAGCAGCTCCCGACAATGCCTGTAAGTGGATTTGCTTCACTAGACAACGATTCCCGCATTAGACAGTTGTTGATATAAACTCTATCGTAAGGCGTTTTTATGTTAATCCAGTTGCTGATTATTTTAACCGTGCGGTAAACATGGGGAAGTTTGTGATTTCACGTGGCGCTGTGGAGGGTTCAGATAGGGCCTAATGTTTCACTTTACACGAGTAATATTTAAACTGTTGTAATGCACCGAGTAAAATGATAGATTGGAGCAGATTGATGTTTTATTTGTCTTTTTAAAAGCAATGTATTATAGTTTTAAGACTGACAATGGTGGGAGTGATCAATATGGCCGTAGAACAATGTTGTTGTTTTTGTGTGCAAAAAAAAAAAAAAAAAAAAAAAAAGCATGCGTGTCAGTCGGTAATGATATTGCTGTAATATTTTTGTTCGCTAAATCTAAATTGCTTAACGTTGCCTAGATTGTAGATTTTGTAATTAAGACAGTAAAATGTCATATTGTTGGAGGAAGTGTATATATAGTAACATTTATGGACGTGTGTATGAGAAATAAATTATTGTAACATTTTGTAATAGTTACATTTATTACAAATCTAAATAAAAATGTAAATATTTACATATTTTTTTTAATCAGATATGATCAGATTAATATAATCTAAACTTTAAATATGTATATGTTTGTGATTATTTGTAAATATTTAGCATTTTTACATACACACACACACACACATATATATATATATATATATATATATATATATATATACATACAGAGCTGGGTAGATTGCTTAGAAATTGTAGTGTGTTCCTGATTCCAAATTACAATTAACCTTATTGATTTAAAAAAAAAAAAAAAAAATACGAAGTGTAAAAAATCTAAATAAACAAATTAAATATTTACATATTTTGTCACATTTATATTAAATATTGTATATAATTTAAACTTGAAATATTTACATACGTGTGTGCGATTATATGTAAATATTTACATTTTTAAAATAATGAAACAAATATTTTATTTTATTTATTACAATTAAGCAGAGCTGGATAGATTATTTAGTAATTGTAGTCAGTTACTGATTCCAAATTCCGTAACAAAAATTGTAGATAGTAACGTAATCCATTACATTACACTTTTTAGGTAATGTAATCGGACTACTTTTTGATTACTTTTAGTTACTAAGGTCCTAAGTTTTAGGTCAAATTTATCACATTGATTTAAAAAGAATAATTATGTACCATACTGATATAAAAATACAAAGAGTACAAATCTCTCTCTCTCTCTCTCTCTCTCTCTCTCTCTCTATATATATATATTATTATTATTATTTTTTTTTACATATTTAATCACATTTATATTAAATATTATGTACATAATGAAATATTTATATATAATATTTATATATTTATTTGTATGTATATGTGTGTGTGTGTATGTATATGTATATATAAACTTTATATGTAAATATATATTTATATGTACATTTTTAATATTACAAATATTACACACAATTTTAAATACTTACACAATTTGTTTGATATAAAAATGTAAATACTTCAATAATATTTTTCCAGTTAGCCAAAGATCTGCTGAACCCGTCCTTTGATTTCGAGAGAAGGCAGCATAAGAAGAAAAGGCTTGTGCAGAGTCCCAACTCGTACTTCATGGATGTAAAATGTCCAGGTTTGAGATCTTTAGACGAAACGTTTGTTTATCTTATGTGTAATATATCACTTGTAGGAAATGTGATCTTCTGTGCTTATCTTCACGCAGGTTGTTATAAGATCACGACTGTGTTCAGTCACGCGCAGACGGTTGTTTTGTGTGTTGGGTGTTCAACAGTGCTCTGCCAGCCCACAGGAGGAAAAGCAAGGCTGACTGAGGGTGTGTATTTACTAAACGATTGTAAAACATCCAGCCTGTCCGGGTTGTACTTTTGAATTCACAGTAACTACAAAAAATACATGATACAGTATCTCAAGCTACATGTTTTCTTTTTTTCAAACAGGTTGTTCTTTCAGAAGAAAGCAACACTGAAGATGAAAAAGGAGTGATGCTTTGAATACAAAGAATTGTTCAACTTCTTAATGCCTTACTTTTTCATTGATTACAATGAATGAACTCTAAGTGTGATTATGAATGGTGCATGGCAGGTTCTTTCTACCATGCTATCAGTTCAGTGGTTCTGAATAAAGTTTCTTCTGCATGATACAGCTGCATCCTGCAATTTAATCCAAACATATTTAAAATAGTTAGTGCCACATTTTCAGTTTCATTTCTCATCTCACGTCATGTTATGTCACTTTTAACATTTAGATTTTGTTGAAATCTATTACATCTATCTACATTACCATTCAAACACATGGTAAGATTTTAGAATGTTTTAAACGAAGTCTCTTATGCCTACTTATGCTGTTTATTTGATGAAAAATACAGTAATATTGTGAAATATTATTCTAATTTAAGTAAACTTTTTTTTTTTTTTTTTAATTTTGTTTTATAATGTAATTTATTCCTGTGATGTAACGCTGAATTTTCAGCATCATTACTCCACTCTTTAGTGTCACGTGTTCTTTCTGAAATCACTCTAAAATGCTGCTTAAGAAACATTTATTACTATTATCAATATTGAAAACATTTAATATTTGTGTGGAAAGCGAATTTTCAGGATTGTTTCATGAATACAAAATTAAAAAGAACAGCATTTACCTGCATTTTTTAACATTCTAAATATCTTTACTATCACGTTTGATCAGTTTGATGCATCTTTGTTGATTAAATGTATTGATTTCTTTTAAAAATAAATAAATAAAAAATCTTGCTGATCCCAGACTTTAAATTGGATGTGAGGGTTTTATACAAAATAAAATTAACTAGAACGCTATAAAGTGTAGATGTTTTACATAGAAATGATTTTTGAACTTGCTTTCATTCAGTTGCAATTATGCAGAGCTGGGTAGTTTACTTGTAGATTACTAGATTAGAAATTATGTTACTAATTCCAAATGACTTAATAATTGTTGTTAGTAACACAATCAGTTACATTATAGATTTTAGGTAATGTAATCAGACTACTTTTTGGTTACTTTTAGATTACTTTTGCCCTAAGTCATTTATCACATTGATTTAAATAGGATAATCATGTACCATATTAATATAAAAATACAAAGAGTAAGAAAATATATTCTATTTGTTGTAAATTAACAACGTGAAGTGTTATGTCAAGGTTTCCCAAACTGGGGTTTGTAAATGAACTGCTTAATGAAAAGCTAATAATTAAATAATAAAAGTGTAAAATTAAAATAAGTGATTTTTACATGTGTATCTGAATGTACATAAGCGGTAGGTTGTTTTAGAAAGTAACATTTAAAAGATGAAAATGCAAATTATAAATAGTTTATTGCTATTCTGTGAATAATATGTAATCATGTAATCCATAAGAAGTAACTGTAGTCTGATTACAAGTATTTTAATCAAATTACAAATACTTAATTTTTGTAATCTGATTATGTAATCCAGATTACATGTAATCCTTTACTACCCAGCTCTGCAATTATGTATATTCAAATAAACAAACAAGAAATTGTTATGAAATGTAAGTGCTTAATTACAAGTCTAGTTTTTAAAAATCTGATTACATATTCCATATTACATGTAATCCATTTCTACCCAGCTCTGCAATTATGTATATGCAAGTAAACAAAGGAGGAATTGTAATAAAATGTTTTTTTGTGAAAACTGCAAGTACTTCATTTACAATTACTTAATTACAAGTACTTGATTTTTGGAATCTGATTATGTAACCCAGATAACATGTAATATGTTACTGCCCAGTTCTGCATTTATGTAAATTCAAGTAAATAAAAGATAAGTTGTAATGAAATGTTTTATTTGCGAAAATTACAAGTACTTAATTTACTAGTACTTAATTACAAGTACTTGATTTTTGGTATCTGACTACATAACCCAGATTACATGTAAACTGTTACTACCCAGTTTTGCAATTGTGTATATTCAAGTATACAAAGGAGGAATTGTAATGAAATGTTTTATTTGTGAAAATTACAAGTACTTAATTACAAGTAATTGTATTCTGGAATCTGATTACGTAACCCAGATTACATGTAATACATTACTACCCAGCTCTGCAATTATGTATATGCAAGTAAACAAAGGAGAAATTGTAATGAATTGTTTCATTTGTGAAAATTACAAGTGCTTAATTACCAAGTGCTTAATTACAAGTTTTTATTTTTGGAATATGATTACATAACCCAGATTACATGTAATCCATTACTACCCAGCTCTGCAATTATGTGCATTCAGGTAAACAAAGGAGGAACTCTTAACGAAAAGTACTTAATGTAACCCAGATTACATATAATCAGTTACTACCCAGCTCTGCAGTTATGTATATTCAAGTAAACAAATGAGAAATTGTTATGAAATGTTTTATTTGTGAAAATTACAAGTACTTAACTTTTGGAATCTGATTATGTAATCCAGATTACATATAATTCATTACTATCCAGCTCTGCAATTATGTATGTTTAAGTTAATGAAGGAGAAATTGTAATGAAATGTTTTATTTGTGAAAATTACAAGTACTTAATTACAAGTGCTTAGTTTTTGGAATCTGATTACATAATCCAGATTGCATGTAATCAGTTACTACCCAGCTCTGCAATTATGTATATATACAAGTAAACAAAGGAGGAATCATAATAAAATGTTTATTTGTGAAAATTGCAAGTACTTAATTTACAGTTACTTAATTTACAAGTACCTGATTTTTGGTATCTGACTACGTAACCCAGATTACATGTAAACTGTTACTACAGAGTTCTACAATTATGTATATTCAAGTAAACAAAGGAGCAATTGTAATGAAATGTTTTTTTGGGGGGGGAAATTACAAGTACTTAATTACAAGTAATTGATTTTTGGAATCTGATTACATAACCCATATTACATGTAATCCATTATTACCCAGCAGTGCAATTACGTATATGCAAGTAAACAAAGGAGAAATTGTCATCAAATGTTTTATTTGTGAAAATTACAAGTGCTTAATTACACATACTTATTTTTTGGAATCTGATTACATAATCCAGATTGCATGTAATCCGTTACTACCCAGATGTGCAATTATGTATTTTCAAGTAAACAAAGGAGAAATTGTAATGAAATGTTTTATTTGTAAAAATTGCAAGTACTAGATTTACAAGTACTTAATTTTTGGAATCTGATTACATAATTCAGATTACATGTAATCAGTTACTACCCAGGTCTGCAATTATGTATATTCTAGTAATTAAAGGAGGAATTGTAATGAAATGTTTTGTGAAAGTTACAAGTACTTAATTACAAGCACTTAATTTTTGGAATCTGATTACATAATCTAGATTACATGTAATCAGTTACTTCTCAGCTCTGCAATAATATATATTAAAGTATACGAAGGAGGAATTGTAATGAAATGTTTTATTTGTGGAAAAATAAAACACATTTCAAGGAAGGAAACAACACATTAAACACATTCTTAGAAAATGTATAAATACAGATTTTCAACTGGCAAAAAAGTGCAGCGCCCACTCTTGACCAAAGCACATCTATAGATTAACATACAAAAGTAAACATACTCAGATCATACAGATGGAATAATTTACATGCAAATTTCACTTACTACTAAATAACTGTTTGTAAATGAAGTTTTTATCCAAAATAGTTGCTTTAATTAAATGTCAGTTAATACTCATTTGTGGTGGTAATTGCAAAACACCCCTGGTTCCTCATCAGACGCTTCAGAAAGAAGAAAATGGTCCATTTTGTAAGGCTTGGTAAGGAAATTCTTGCTGTATGTGTTGCTCGGCAAGAACTAAATTTAACCGGCCTAATTTTTCAGTGTACATTTGCAGTCACACGAGTATTGCACCAATGTTTCTTATATATGACATTTACTGAGTCTGGCACTGGACGCCACCATGCCTGGGGCCTTCGTCTTCGTCATAGGCTTCACCACTGAAGTTTCTCTTTTGTTTTTCATAGTCTACTTCACACAGGTCAACCTCTTCCATATCATCTGACATCATGACATGATCTCTAACTGGAAGTAACCTCTCCAGGTCAGGCAGCATGTGCTCAGGTAGCCAGTGTTTATCTGGGAACTCAATCTGAGGGAACAAAAATGCTTCTGTGAGATGTGATGGTCCCAAGACATATGATAATTTCATCACTGTTTGCTTTCACAAGTTTTTCCACCCTTGTTCATTCATTCATGTATTTTTTCCATGTGGCTTTTTTTTCATTTGCCAATTTGTTTCTTTCGTAAAAGATTCAAACCGAAGTACTTTAAAATATATAAAAAAATACAATAATAAAAATAAGAATCACACATCAGATTAAATTATATTAATTTAATTTGTTTTTATTAGTAATTAGGCTTTTAACATTAAGCAATTTAGCATTAAACGAAATACTATAAAATGCAAATAAGTAAAGTGATATAAAAATGTAATAAAAATAATAATCACACATCAGCTTGAATCATATTAAATGAATTTAATTTATATTTAATTCGTTTTTATTAATAATTAGGTTTTTAGCAGTATGCAATTTTTTTTCATAGAAGATTCAAAGCAAAATGCTAAATAATAATAATAATACAACAGATTAAATTATATTATTACTATTAGTAGTAGTAATTGCGTTTTTAGTAGTAGGCAAAAAGTTTTGATCCTAGAAGATGCTAATTAAAATAAAATAAAATAAAATATCTTACTATATATTATATTATTATATATTATTATTTATAAATATAAGTCAAATGAAATTTCAAATATAATAAATCTAATAATAAATTTCAAAAATAATAAATCACACATCAGATTAAGTCATTAAATTACTTGAATTTATATTTAGTTTTTATTAGTAATTAATGTTTTTAGCAGTAGGCAATTTGTTTCTTTTGTAGAAGATTTGATGCTAAATACTATAAAATATAAATAATATAAATATAAATAAAATATAAGTCACACACCAGATTAAATTATATTAAAATTACTTTAATTTATATTTAAATAATCAAAATAAAAATAAAATGTCTTATTAAATAATATTTATATAAATATATGTGAAATTGAATACAAATATAATAATAAAAATAATAAATAACACATCAGATTAAATCATTAATTTACTTTAATTTATATTTAGTTTTTATTAGTAATTAGTTTTTTTAGCAGTAGGCAATTGTTTGTTCATAGAAGATTTAATGCAAAATACTATAAAATATAAATAAATGAAATGGAAAAAAAAAATTACACCATTAAATTATATTAAATTACTTTATATTTATTAGCGATCATTTTTTTAGCGTTTAGCGTTTTTTTTTCGTATAGCGTTTTTTTAGCGTATAGCGTTTTTTTTTCACAAGAGATTCAAAGCAAAATACTATAAAGTATAAATAAGTGAAATGAATTATTAATAATAATAATAATAAATAATAATAATAATAATAATAATACTTACACATATTATTTTAAATTACTTTAATTTTACATTTAATTAGTAATATTTTATTAATAATTAGGTTTTGTAGCAGTAGGCAATTTGTTTTGTTCCTAGAAGATGCTAATCAAAATAAAATAATAAAACAAAATATAATAATAATAATAATAATGATAATAATCACACATCATATTAAAACTATTTTTTCTATTTATTCCCTGAGATTATATCTAATTAATTTCTAATAAAACATATATTGAATTAGTTTTGTTTTTTGTTCCTAGAAGATCCAAAGCAAAACTTAAATACAAATAATAATAATAAAAAAATAAAAAATAAACAAAAAATAATAAAAGTAAGATTTTTAACAAAAATCATATTAAAAATTAATTTGTCAGTTTTTTTAGTTTCACTTATTTAATTTTTTTTGTTTGTTTGTTTTAAATTACATTTTTGGCAGTAGGCAAACTATCTATTGTTTTTTTTTGCAACATCAAATAAAATACAACTATTTATGAAATAAAAATAAAACACTAATATCAATAAAATGCATAACTCATGATACCAACTTACCTCAAACCGTATGATGAGAAGCCCTTTCTCATAAGGGTCTCTGTACACAGGCATGCCCTCATTACGAATACATTTTAGATCATTAGGTTTTATTACTTGGCCTAAAACAGAATAAAAAAAGAAAAATTAAATTAATACATACTAAATATTAATTGAAATTCATTCATTCAAACTCAAACATTATTCACAAATAAACAGTATACAGGACATACCTGGAGGTGAGTTGATGAGCAACATTCGGTTATCTAGTGTACGAATCGTTTTTTTAAACCCACAGAGCGCCTCCACCAGCTTGATCTTCATCTTCATGATCAGGTTGTCATCTTGTCTTTGGAAGACGGGATGTTCTTTAATGTCCAGCACGATTATTACATCCCCAGGCTCCAGTCCAGGCTCTTGATCTCCTTCTCCGTGGAATGTGATCTTCTGGCCGTCCTTCATACCTGTCACAAACAACATTATCAGTATGTTTCTAGAACACTTCATAAGAAGATAGAAGGTAGTAGAGTTTATGTCCTTCTACCTTTGTCAATGTGGACTTCAAGAATCTTCTTCTTGCGTTCCACTTTGTTTCCGTTGCAGTTTTTGCAACGGTCCTTGGGAGCTGAACTTCTCTCCCTGTCCTTGGCAGTCGGAGCACATGCTTTGAATCTGCTGGATCATTCCTGGTCCAATCTGTTGCACCTGGACCTGAACGCCTCTTCCTTTGCATGTTGAGCACTTTTCAATTGTGCCTTTTTTGCCTCCGTAACCTGCAAGACAGATCATTTACATCTTAAAATCACCAGCTGGTCTTGAACTACAATATTATTATAACAATTTTTCCATTACTGAAACTCAACAGACTAGCAACCTTCTTACCTTCGCATTTCTCACAGATCACGTTCTTCTGAAGGCCAAGTTTTCTTGTTGAACCATTGTATAATTCCTCCAGTGTGACTCCGAGCTGGTGAACTACATTCTTACCTGAAGAATGGAAGGAAAAAAGATAACAGTATTAGCTACCAACCACTAGCATATGAAAGTGTATAAACTATATTTAAGACCCCCAAAAGTTTCCTTTACAAAACATGACACTCACCTCTCCTTTCTCTCTGCATTCTGCCTCCGCCGCCAAAGAACATGTTGAAAATGTCCATTGGAGAATCTCCTCCTGCCATGCCTCCCTCCTTTATGGCTTGTTCACCACCTTGGTCATACAAATCCCGCTTTTTGGGATCTGACAGGACCTCATAGGCTTGTGAAATGAGTTTGAACTGGGGAAAAGAAAGGATCCTTATACTACTCATTTTAATATTGAATGCCTAAACACATCATGCATCAGTTTCCTTTAGGTATATTCAAGAAAGTTCTACTGAAGACCTAAGTGCCTTAAAGCATTTCCTGTGTCTGGAAACACACTTCTTCTTCTTCTCTTTTTCTTCTTTCCCCCAGCTTCAATTGCTTATTATTTTTGTCATTTTATCACAGTTATTTATTTTTGTTTGTTTGTTTTATTTTATTTTATTTTATTTATTTTTGGCAATTTGCAGTTTGGTCTCTACCTCTTAAAATTACAAACATCAAAATAAAATAAAATGATGAAGTAAAAAAATAATAATAATAATATATAATAATATATAATATATATATATATATATATATATATATATATATATATATTCTTTTTTCCCATGGCCATTTATTCTGCCTCTTTTTCTTTTTTTTTTACTTTTAATTTCTTTTTGGTCATTACTTTTTCTTCTTTTTCTACTTTCTTTCTTTTTCTTTTTTAACAGCACTTTGTATTAGGATTTTCCCCCAAATTTATTTACTTACTATTTAGTCATTTTATTTTTTGGATTTTATTTTTCTTATTTTAATACTTTGGATTTTTCCTTCCATGATTTTTGCCATTTAGTCTGCATTTATTCTGCCTTCTGCATTTTACTTTCAATTTCATTTTGGTCATTTTTCTTGTCTTTTTTCTTCTTTCACTTAGCCTTTTTCCAGTACTTTTTATTAGGGTTTCCCCCCAAACTTCCAATTAGGTATTATTTAGTTCTTTTATTTTTGTTTAATTTTGTTTTTCTTACTTTAATATTCTTCTTTCCCATGGCCATTTATTCTGCCTCTTTTTTTATTTATTTATTTTTTTTTACTTCTAATTTCTTTTTGGTAATTACTTTTTCTTCTTTTTCTAGTTTCTTTCTTTTTCTTTTTTAACAGCACTTTGTATTATTTATTTCCTCCCAAATTTATTTACTTACTATTTAGTGATTTTATTTATTTAGTCATTTCTTATTTTGATACTTTGGATTTTTCCCTCCATGATTTTTATTTGTGTTTGTTTATTTTTGGCAATTGGCAGTTTGGTTTCTTCCTCTCAAAATGACAACAAATATCTAAATAAAACCAAATAAAACAACAAATTACAATAAGACAAAATAAAAAATAAAATAAAATCCAATTATTTTCCTATTTATCCCCCCTTACTGTCAATGTCTGTACATTTGATAGTTTTATTCTTTTTCCTCTTTCTTTTTCTTCTTTCCTTTGGCCATTTATTCTGCATTTTATACTTTAAATTTCTTTTTGGTCATTTTTTTTCTTTTTCCTTCTTTCATTTAGCCTTTTTTTCAGCACTTTTTATTAGGATTTTTAATTTTTCTTCAATGATTTTTGTGTTTATTTATTTTTGGCAACTGGCAGTTTGGTTTCTTTCTTTTTAAAATTCCAACAAATATCTCAATAAAACGAAATAAAACAGCATAAATTAAAATAAGACAAAATAAAAAATAAAATAAAATACTTTGAAATCCAACTGTGATTTTTTTTTTGTCCCCCTTACTGTCAAGGGCTTCTGCACATTTTCTTTTTTTTTTTTTTTTTTTTTTTTTTTTTTTTTTTTACTTTTGCCATTTATTCTGCATTTATTCTGCCTTCTGCATTTTACTATCTGTTTCATTTTGGTCATTTTTCTTGTCTTTTTTCTTCTTTCACTTAGCCTTTTTTCAGTACTTTTTATTAGGGTTTTCCCCCAAATTTCCAATTAGGTATTATTTAGTTCTTTTATTTTGGTTTAATTTTGTTTTTCTTACTTTAATATTTTGGATTTTTTTTTCCCTTCATGATTTTTATTTATGTTCATTTATTTTTGGCAATTAGCAGTTTGGCCTCTTCCTCTCATTTTTCTTGTTCAATTGCAATACATTATTACAATAAATATCTAAATATAGCCAAAACAACATAAATTAAAATAAGACAAATTATAAAATAAAATGAAACACTTTAATTATTTCTCTTCTTGTTCCTTCTTCTTTTTTTCTTCTCTCACTTTTTCATTTTCATTTTTCACTTTTTCATTTTTCATTTAGGATTTTTCATTTTCCCCCAATGTTAATTATTTATCATTTAATTATTTAATTTGATTATTATTTTGTTTGTTTGTTTGTTTGTTTGTTTATTCTTACTTAATATTTTGGATGTTTTTCCTCCAAGATTTTTATTTGTATTTATTTATTTTTGGCAGTCAGCAGTTTGGTCTCTTCCTCTGAAATTACAACAAATATATAACCAAATAAAACAACATAAATACAAATAAGACAAAATAAAAAAAACCAAAATAAAATACTTAAAAATCCAACTGTGTGTCTTCTACTTTTCCTTTTTAATCTTCTTCTTTTTCGTCTTTCCGTTGGCCATTTATTCTGCATTTTTTTAATATAAATTTCTTTTCATTAATTAGGGGCCAAGCACCGGAGGTGCGGTGGCACCTATTGTATCCGTTGGCGTTATTATTATTCCGCTTCTTCTTCTTCCTCTTCCGCCGCAAGTCTATGGCAGCCCATAGAACCGCTTGCGGGAAAGTTGTATAATTTTGCACACTGATAGAGGACAGTCCCAACATTAACCATAGCAAGTTTGGAGTCTCTAACTCAAACTCTCTAGCGCCACCACTTGTCCAAACTTTCCAAAGATTTATGCTAATAACGTTTGAACCGTAAGCCACACAACAAAAATTCTTTTTTTCCTCTGAATCCTTGGCTTATGCCGAGTCGAATGGACACCAAAATTCAAAAATCGTAAGGTTTAGTTTTTTCGCTATTCTCAATTGTTCGTAAAACCTACTTTTTCGAACTCGTCCTAGGCCGTTGCACCCATTGTCACAAAAATTGATCCAGATCATCTTCAGACCACGCTGGCAAAAAGTTATGGAATTCAAGTCGATTCGTCCAGCCGTTCACGAATAACACGCGAAAGAATTCTACGAAAAGCTAGCAAAAATCAATGTGAGGCTATATCTCTGTAACAGTTTGGCATATTGACACCAAACTTGGTGTGTGTTATAACAAGCATGACCTGAGCCTACCTGCAGTGTTTCGGTGCAGTGCCCCCTAGTGGTCAGGAGATACGAAAAATGGCTATTTTTCTTTATAACGTCTGAATGATTTGTCCAAAAATCACAAAACTGGTCTCTTTAGATTCGGTGTGTCATACCGAGTCGAACCATATCCAATTTTCCCATGCCAGCCATTTTGGGTGTCGGCCATTTTGAATTTAGCTTTAAAATGCTGTATCTTGAAAACGGATTAGCGTATCGTTTCGACATTAATTACAAAAATGTTCGGCACCATGCCCTGAATGTACATAAAAATTTTTGGGCCAAAGTTATAACGAAATTTCGAAAAATGCTAATAACTTTTGCGTATATTCGCCTATTGAAATGAAACTGATTTTGATAGATTCCTTCGGTCATGCTGAGAACACCGATACCAATTTTGCCAATTTTGGCTGAACTTCCTGTCCGCCATTTTGATTCATGTTGAAAACCTACTTTTTCGAACTCCTCCTAGACCGTTAGTCCAATTTTCACCAAATTTGACTCAGATCATCTTCAGACCATGCTGGCAAAAAGTTATGGATTTTGTGTCGATACACGAAACCGTTTTCGTTTAGCGCATCAACGAATTTACTGGAAAGATGCCAAATTGCATCCGAGTCTGTATCTCTGCAAACCTTTGACATATTGACAAAAAATTTTATATGTACTATTGTCACCACACTCTGACCAAGCCACATCAATTTGGTAACAGTGCCACCTATGGGTCAGAAGTAATACGCCATTCACTAAACATTAATAATGAAATTTACAAAAATGCTAATAACTTCTGTTTACATTAGCCTATTGGAATGAAACTGATGCCAATAGATTCCTTTGGTCAAGTCGAGAACATTGATACCCATTATGCCGAAATTGGCCAAACTTCCTGTCCGCCATGTTGATTAATGTACAAAACCTACTTTTTCGAACTCCTCCCAGACTGTTAGTCCGATCTTCACCAAATTTGACTCAGATCATCTTCAGACTATGCTGGCAAAAAGTCATGAATTTCGTGTCGATATACGAAACTGTTTTCGTTTAGCGCATCAACAAATTTGCTGGAAAGATGCCAAACTACATCTGAGGCTGTATCTCTGCAAAGCTTTGACATAATGACGGCAAACTTTGTGTGTGTCATTGTCATTTCACACAGAACACGTCACATCAATTTGAAAACAGCATCACCTGTTGGTCAAAAGTGATAAGCCATTAAATTTTATTACGATTGGTTGTATTTATGATTTTTCAGCCATTTCAACTGATATTATCCTAAAATGGCTTAAGTTACTCACTGTTGTAGTCGGTCTGCTGCTCCTTGCCTCCTCATTCTGCCTCTTTTGTGCTTGGCCCCGCAATTGCTGCTTGCAGCTATATTTTCTTTTCTTTTCCTTCTTTATTTTTTCTTTCACTTAGCCTTTTTCACCAGCACTTTGTATTAGGATTTTTGATTTTTTTTCCCCCCAACTTTAATTTCTTCTTATTAAGTTACTTTATTTTTGATTGTTTTTCTTACTTTAATATTTTTCATTTTTATGTTGATTTTTATTTGTGTTTATTGATTTTTGCCTATTTTTTCCTCTCGAAATTACAACAAATATCTAAATAAAACCAAAAAAGGCAACAAATTAAAATAAGACAAAGTAAAAAAATAAAATACTTAAAAATCCAATTATGATTTGTCCCTACGGTCGCATTTTATTGTATTATTGTATTTTTTCGCTTAGCCATTTTCAGCATTTTGCATTAGGACTTTTCAGTTCCCCCCAACTTTATTTACTTATTATTTTTGTCATTTTATCACAGTTATTTTTTTTCCCCCCTACCCATGATTTTTATTTGTATATTTATTTTTAGCAATTGGCAGTTTGGTCTCTTCCTCTAAAAATTACAACAAATATCTAAATGGTAACACTTTACAAAAAAGTTAATTAGTTAACATTAGTTAACTACATTAGTTAACATGAACCGAGAATGAACGATACACATATATATATATCGTATATATATCCTATGGCCATTTATTCTTTTTTTTTCTTTCTTTCTTTCTTTCTTTCTTTCTTTTTTTTTTACTTTAAATTTCTTTTTGGTCATAACTTTTTCTTCTTTTTCTACTTTCTTTTTTTTTCTTTTTTTTTAACAGCACTTTTAAAATTTATTATTTTTATTTTAATACTTTGGATTTTTCCCTCCATGATTTTTATTTGTGTTTGTTTATTTTTGCCAGTTGGCAGTTTGGTTTCTTCCTCTCAAAATTACAACAAATATCTAAACAAAACTAAATAAAACGGCATAAATTAAAATGAGACAAAATAAAAAAATAAATTAAAATACTTAGAAATCCAATTATTTTCCTATTTATCCCCCCTTACCTTCAAGGACTTCTGTACATTTTATTGTTTTATTCTCTGTCCTCCTTTTTCTTCTTTACTTTAAATTTCTTTTTGGTCAATTTCTTTTTTTATTGTTTTATTCTTATTCCTTCTTCTACTTTTCATTTTAATCTTCTTCTTTTTCGTCTTTCCGTTGGCCATTTATTTTGCATTTTTTTTAATATAAATTTCTTTTCGGTAATTTCTTTTCTTTTTCCTTCTTTTTTTTTCTTCTTCTTCTTTCACTTAGCCTTTTTTACTAGCACTTTGTATTAGGATTTTTGATTTTTTTCCCCAACTTTAATTTCTTATTATTTAATTACTTTATTTTCGTAATATTTTTATGTTGATTTTTATTTGTGTTTATTTTTGGCATTTTTTTTCTCTCGAAATGACAACAAATATCTAAATAAAACCAAATAAAACAACAAATTAAAATAAGACAAAGTAAAAAAATAAAATACTTAAAAAGTCCAATTATAATTTTTATTGTATTATTTTTTTTCCTTACTTCGCTTAGCCTTTTTTTCAGCATTTTGCATTAGGACTTTTCATTTCCCCACAACTTTAATTACTTATTATTTTTGTCATTTCATCACAGTTATTTTTTCCCCTACCCATTATTTTTATTTGTCTATTTATTTTTAGCAACTGACAGTTTGGTCTCTTCCTCTAAAAATTACAACAAATATCTAAATGGTAACACTTTACAAAAAAGCTACATTAGTTAACATGAACTGACAATGAACGAGATATATATATATATATTCCTTTCCCATGGCCATTTATTCTGCCTCTTTTTTTTTCTTTCTTTTTTTTTTTTTTTACTTTAAATTTCTTTTTGGTCATTACTTTTTCTTCTTTTTCTACTTTCTTTTTTTTTTTTTTTTTTTAAACAGCACGTTGTATTAGGATTTCCCCCCAAATTTATTTACTTATTATTGAGTTATTTTGTTTTATTTTTTTCTTATTTTAATACTTTGGATTTTTCCCTCCATGATTTTTATTTGTGTTTGTTTATTTTTGCCAGTTGGCAGTTTGGTTTCTTCCTCTCAAAATTACAACAAATATCTAAACAAAACTAAATAAAACAGCATAAATTAAAATGAGACAAAATAAAAAAAAATAAATTAAAATACTTAGAAATCCAATTATTTTCCTATTTATCCCCCTTACTGTCAAGGATTTCTGTACATTTTATTGTTTTATTCTCTGTCCTCCTTCTTTTTCTTCTTTACTTTAAATCTTTTTGGTCAATTTTGGTCAAATTTTTACTTCAACACAATTTATTAATCTTTTTAACGTTTATTTCAGCATTTACTAATGCATTATTAAAATCACAAGTTGAGCTTATTAACATTAGGTAATGCACTGTGAACTAACAATGAACAACTGTGTTTCATTAACTAACATTAGTAAAGATTAATAAATAAAAGTGTAATATTTATTTTAACATTAACATTACATTATTTTATCTTATTGTAAAGTGTTACCATCGTAATGAACACAAGAAAACAATCAAATAAAATTAGATAAAGTAAAAAATATATATTTTCCCCTAGTGTCAAAGGCTTCTGCACCTTTAATTGCTTTATTCAGTAGGTAAAACAAAATAATCAAAATGCAAATCAGCATGAACTATTTGCATCCATATACGCGGAAAGATCTTAAAGCAATGTTTAGAAATGTATCCCTCCGCTCCCTCCGACACTTCCAGAAAGTTCCTCTCATTTCTGTCGCTGTCATTTACCAGACAACGTGAAACATGATACAGTATCCGCACGCGGCTCAGCACCTCCACTTACTTTCTCGCCTTCATTTGGGTTTTTATCCGGGTGATATTTCAACGCCAGTTTCCGATATGCCTTCTTGATCTCGTCCAGCGAGGCTTTGGGATTGACCCCGAGCAGATCGTAGTAACCGGTTTCTCGAACCATCTTTGACAGGATTCAGCGACACTGTATATGAACACAACATATCAACAGTCGAGCCTACCGCCACAACATGTCTATGACATAGTTAAAAGACATATTAAAGCTTGATACAATGTTTAATCACGTAACTAGACATATATTAAGAGGAGGTTAATACAAGCGGTCACTTGAATTACAACAGAGCGTTAGTACGTGAAAGCTAACGTGATACTCAAACCGTCCCTTACTACAGTGAACGTTTCAAATAAAGCTTCGCGATTGTATTTATGTATGCTATGAGTTTGATAATACTCACAGAAATAAAAGAAGAGGAAAAGCCGGCTCGCTGTGCGGCGTCGAGTTGGTCTGTCTGCTTGTGTGACTGTTGTACTACTGCCTGAACGCCGCGTGCGCTGTCGCTCTTATATAAACCGCGGCGCTCCAGAACCTTCTCGAGCTCGAACGCCGGAACCTTCGATGCGAAGAATAGACGGGATGGGATGGAATAAGGGCATGCAGCTTCACATGGGATTTGAGATGTTTGCACGGTCTCCAAGCAACTATTAATGATACCAAATTTAATGCATGTTAGAATGGATTTGCATGATGTTTTAGCTAACATACACAGTGTGTTTTAAAGAAATATTATGCATGTGAGCATATGAACCCTGGTGAAAAATCCAGCATATGCTGGTAGGTATGTTTTGATGCTGGAATGCTGGTTAGGTAGGTTTTGATGCTGGTTTATGCTGGTTCATGCTGGTCCTTGACAACATGACCAGCAAAAACCACCAAAGGACCAGCATAAACCAGCAAAGGACCAGCTTAAACCAGCATCAAAACCTACCTAACCAGCATATGCTGTTTTTTTCCACCAGGGAAGAGTTCAGATGCAAAACCAGCTAAAAGCCATCTCGGTCAAAAACGAGATGATGATAGTGAGTGAATGCTCCCGACACATATTATACGTCCATCAAATACTATTACTTCTTTTTATTGTATTATTGTATTTTTTTCGCTTAGCCATTTCAGCATTTTGCATTAGGACTTTTCATTTCCCCCCAACTTTAATTACTTTTATCACAGTTATTTTTTTTCCTCCCACCCATTATTTTTATTTGTATATTTATTTTTAGCAACTCACAGTTTGGTCTCTGCCTCTAAAAATTACAACAAATATCTAAATGGTAACACTTTACAAAAAAGTGAATTAGTTAACATTAGTTAACTACATTAGTTAACATGAACTGAGAATAAACGATATATATATATATATATACATATATATATATATTCTTATATATTCCTATACATTTTCCTTTCCCATGGCCATTTATTCTGCCTCTTTTTTTTCTTTCTTTTTTTTTTTTTTCCTTTAAATGGCCATTTATTCTTTTCTTCTTTTTTTTTTCTTTCTTTTTTTTTTTTTTCTTTTTTTTTTTTTTTTAAACAGCACTTTGTATTAGGATTTTCCCCCAAATTTATTTGCTTACTATTTAGTTATTTTATTTTATTTTTTTCTTATTTTAATACTTCGGATTTTTCCCTCCATGATTTTTATTTGTGTTTGTTTATTTTTGGCAATTGGCAGTTTGGTTTCTTCCTCTCAAAATTACAACAAATATCTAAATAAAACTAAATAAAACAGCATAAATTAAAATGAGACAAAATAAAAAAAAAAAATAATAAATTAAAATACTTAGAAATCCAATTATTTTCCTATTTATCCCCCCTTACCGTCAAGGACTTCTGTACATTTTATTGTTTTATTCTCTTAAACCAGCATAAACCAGCAAAGGACCAGCTTAAACCAGCTAAGGACCACCAAAGGACCAGCTTAAACCAGCATCAAAACATACCTACCAGCACATGCTGGTTTTATCACCAGGGAAGAGTTCAGATGCAAAACCAGCTAAAAGCCATCTCGGTCAAAAATGAGATGATAGTAAGTGAATGCTCCTGACACATATACGTCCATCAAATACTTTTACTTAAAACTCGCTGAATTCCACCCTCAGCCCAATCAGAAGAACCACCAGTATTTACATTGAAACCTATACAGAGTAGCCAATAAGAAATGCTAATTTTAAAGAAACACATCAGATGGATTTAGAGGCTTTTGCATCTGAACTCTTCATATATTGTCTTATATGTTTCAGCATTTTCACATGCAAAAAAAGAGGCGTTAATAAAGGTATTAATCAAGTATTACTTATCTAATATATAGAACGTACACTGCCTCCAAAAGTTTGGAAACACCCCTGGCAAAGTGTGGTTGCACACTTTGTATTGGTGCAAATACATTTAAGTAACTTGACATTATCATTGAAGACCAGCAATAATAATTTTCATTTTAAATACATAATAATGGCAATATATACATGTCAAAGTCAGACGTGCGCCTTTGCCAGATGTGATGCCTGGTTACTTGTTTAATCTTGGCCTGGGTTTTTAAAAGATTTTTGGGTCAGCACTGCTTAATACTTCAACAATTGATTGGCAATTAAGTTTAGAATACAATGAATTTAGGCCCAGGTTATGCAGAGCTGTAATAGTTGCTAATGCTGGATATTTTGATGAATCGAAAATGTAAGTTTTTTCTATGTATAAACTGTTTATGTTATAAAATATGTTTTCGCAGTTTGTGTTGTTCCTTTATCAGTGGAAAATTATCACAAATTAAAAAGGATTTATGTCAGTATTGTCCAAAACCCCACTTTTCTTGGGCGTTTCCAAACTTTTGGAGGGTAGTGTAGTAAGTAAAGCAAAGTGAATCTAGGTAAATTAGATGTGTCAAGTGAGTCAAGTCACCATTACATAGCGCTTTATACAGTACGGATTGTTTCAAAGCGGCTTTACAGGGATAAACAGGAAAATATTTATTCAAAAATACTGCAAGATAATGCTTCAGTGACATTCCAAAAAATCTACTTGTCTTTAGGTTTGTTCTGACAATTGCTCAGCAGAGGTCGCTCTTTAACAAGGTAAACGTTTCAGCAGGTTAAATGATGAGGGTTTATGTTACAGTGTTGGGGAGAAACTAGATACATGTAATGGAATTACGTATTACAAAATGAATGTAACTGTAATCTGTATGTAACCACAGAACAATCTTAAAGTAAAAAAAAAAAAAAAAAGTGTTAAAGTGATTTTGTGGTGGCTGTGCTTTAAATTTAAATTATTATGATCCTAATTCGAGTGACAAAGGATTTTGATAAGTCTGACAGCAATCAGTTTTGAGTACTACAGTAAGGTTTAACAGTTAACAGATAGATAGTACAGAAAGTTTGTAGCTCCACCCGACTCTTTAATGTCGAGCCGGACTTTATTTATCTCCGGAGCCGTACTTAAACTCTTGTGACTTGTACAACTGTGAACATGAGAAAAATGTGGTTCTTGATTGGTTAACAGCAAATAAAAACTGTCAAAGTGTCTCAGAAAAAGTGAAATTTTGAAAACAGCTCTAGTGTCAATTGTTGACAGATGCCACTTGGATTAATATTTTATATCTAATGCAAAAAATGCAGTTTTTTTTTGTTTTGTTTTGTTTTTTGTTTTTTGTTATATAACTGATCCGTTCACAGCACAGGGGAAACCCACATTAGTGCTCAGAGAATGTAAGAGCTTGTTAATATATGAACATCAACATGTCTGAAGTGTCTGTATGATAGTCTGCTGAAGTCTGTTTATAGTGAAGTCTTATTGTCTATTCTTCAGTCTTTGTTTCATGTGCTCAAATGCTGGCGTTTTGCTCAACTGTAGCAGGCGGATCTCCAGAGTCCTCTTCACCTGAATTATCCAACAGCTCACTACAGAGATGACGAAAGTTTTTTACTCCTCCCGACTCTCTAATGTCGAGCCGGACTTTATTTATCTCCGGAGCCGTACTTAAACTCTTGTGACTTGTACAACTGTGAACATGAGACAAATGTGGTTCTT